>NW_020194471.1:3590007-3599041 GCF_003019875.1 Amorphotheca resinae ATCC 22711
TATAGCTTAGGATAAGTAAGTTATTTTATACTAATCTTTATACTAATTACTAACTTAAAACTAGAACCTAATAACTATATACTCCTCTTAGTTTAGTAGTAGCTTAAGACTTGTCTCTCTAGCCTTATAGTAATAGCTAGAGACTTACTCTATATTCCTCTTATAAGCGTTAGTATTAAGTACTTCTTTAATTTTTTATATAATATATATAGCTATCGTTATAGCTAACTTAAACCTCTAGCTATCTATACTCTTATATTAGTTTTTTTCTCTTAACTTTAGAAAGAGTAAGGTAATAAGCTTAAAAGGATACTTTCTAATACTATTAATATTAATAGTATAACTAAAGAAGAGATAGAAGCTAAGCTAAAGGAGTAGAAAACATTTATTAACTTACGTCTAAAAGAAGTCGATACGTAAGTAGTAGATTACTATATTAGTAATAAAGAAAGAGAACTAAACCGGCCAGGCTATTAAGTATAAACACTATAGATATAGAGACGCCTTAATACTATTATATATAAGAGGCTCTTATAGGCTCGTTCTATAGCTTAAGATAATACTTAAGTACTCTTTATATCTATATATAAAATACGTAGTATATAAATAGTAGAGCGTAAGAAAAGGAATACTATATAAGATCTATTAATCTATAATCTACTAGAAGACCTTAAGGATAAAGACATTCTTAAGCTAGTAGTTAATAGAGATCGTAATAGCGTAGAGTCGGTTTTACTAACTCTACCTCTAGGATCTAAGCTAGAGACTCTTAGGGGTATTAATACGCTAAGGAAACAGGTATAAGAATTATAAGATAAAAGATCTATTTTAGATTACGTAATAAAGTAGGTAAGGACTTAAGGATAGTAGAGCCTAAGTACTAAAATAAATATATATAAAACTATTTTAATTTATTTATTTTATAATTGTTTAAACTTAGGATAACTATACTAATCTTTATACTAATCTTTATACTAATCTTTATACTAATCTTTATACTAATCTTTATACTAATCTTTATACTAATCTTTATACTAATCCTTATACTAATTAATAATTATAACCTTAGGTATTATGTAAGTATAAAGGTACCTTAGTACCTTAGGATATACTATACCTATAGGTTAGGTCTACCCTATAGGTTAGGTCGTAGATTTATTTAGGGACCTATAGGTTAGGTCTTATTTACTATAACCTACCTTATAGGGTAGGTACCTAACCTATTTAGTAGGGACCTATGGGTTTCTGCGTAGCCTAGGTAGGCAAGTAAGCTGCGGATTGATGCTCAATCCATAATATGGATCAAATCTAATTGCATTGCTACCCCCAAATTGTAAATATATAGCAGCTGAGCACTGCTGAACTGAAGGCCAAGCGGTAGTGACTGGGAGCCATGAGGTGACGACTCCGTCGTTTGTTTCCGGAGGATGGGTGAGTGTTGTCATATCTCGAAGTGCGAGCAACTGCGAGGTTCCAGAAAGAAGTGTAAAGGAAATGGATTATTCAGTAGTCCCTCCAGAATATTGTACAAGTACCTTTTAACAGAGGTCCGTCGGAACACTCGATACTTAACACAGATTTCTCTGGCTAAGCTAACCTGAAGCGACAGCAAAACAAGGTAAACGACCAGACAGGGAGTTGGGACAATGAAACATGTAGCAGGATGTTGGTAATTTCGGCGGCAAGAAGCTCGCCTTGGCACAACGAATCTCTGTAAAGGTAGATCAGGGCTTAAAATAGGCACGGTACTGTTTGGGAATGAACTTCCAGACCGGCGCCTAGAAAGATGTAGAAGGAGAAATTTCATCTGAATCAATATATGCTAATATATCAAAGCCATTGAAACCGTTGCTGTAATCAATACAAGGTGCAAAGGTTCCTGGTTCAAACTACTCTATCACAGGTTTTGAAGCCGCGCTCATGCCCCTTCCCTCGATGCCAATTATGCTTCTACGAGTTCCCTTTCGTGACAAGGAGATCGGTGCTCGCTATGCGACGTTCTGGACACCACTTATCCACCTCGTCCAGACGATCTTTCTGCCACCTTTCAATCTGATGGTAACCCAGAGGAGTGTCGTACCACATTGTCTCGACAGAGAATGTCATCGCCACGTCTATGGGGGGTAGCCGTGCACCTGGACCGCCATTTTCGTAGGCTGGTAGCTCCTTCATCTTCTTGTAAAACCACTGGTCTTCGAATTGGACACTTGGCTCATTTTTATTCTCGGCATGATCAAACTCGGATCTCCAATCCGAAATACTGACAATATCCAGAATCATCGACCGATTGCGTAAGGACAGGCCACCATTAAAGCCTTTGCCATAGCCGAGAGATGGGTCGATTGGTGCACCGACAAAATCGTATTGTAAAAAGTCTTCAACTCGTAGAGCTGAGGTGGAGCATAATATGCTATCCGCCTGAAACAAAAGGACGTGTTCAGCGGGAGCTAATTGCTCCCAGAGCCATGAGGAGGTGAGAAATTCGGATACGCAAAGCTGACTGGTGAACTGTATATTGGGAGGCAGAAACCTGACAGAAAGACGGCGTTCATTGATAGCTCGACGGAAAGGCGCGGACATGGGACTAGCACTTTGTGAAGTGAAGAGAATGACCGGCCAGTTTGGACCCAGAACAGATGAAAAGTGCAAGATCAAAGGTACTAGCTTGTCCAGCGGCCGATCGTCAATGATTACAGCTACGTTCTTTGTGATGGCATTGAACTCCGAATCATGCGGTGTCGACACACTCGAGTTTCCGCCAATACCAAGATGCATAGCAAACCCCGACACTGTGGGTAGTAATAACCTGAGAGACCAAATAATGACGAGAACGAGGATTGCAACAAATGTGAAGGTGTATTTGCGTTGCTGCGAGGACGATGCCATGATGCTGTTTCCTTCGAGCTTCGAATCTTTTAGCATGACTTTGTAGGAGTGAGGATATCATTTGCTTACCTTCATGGAGTCAGCGAAGGAACTTTTTGCAACGTCGTATAAGTAACTTCGTGTGTAGTCAATGAAGTTGCCTTAAGTCGTGCTATTGCTGTCAGTAAAAATCAAACCACATCGCAGACTCGCAGTTGGGGAGTTAACGATGATTCTGTTATATTGGCCCAGGAGATGACAAGCGCCATCCCTTTGGGGGGCCACTTTCATGGCCAGGCTACATTGGACAGAATGTCCTTGGACATAGGCTAAGAAATTGCTGCGCCTTCAGATTGGAGGCTGATTGTCCAAAGCTGACAGTGTTGACCAACAGGCCCCAACACCCTCCATGAGCCTACTGGTCGGGACGCTTCTAAGGAGGCAGCGTCAAGGTTTCGGATAGGGCACGTCTCTCTAAGCCCCGCTTCTGCTGCAAAATTTGATCTGACAAAGACATGGGCCTGTTCCAAATGTTATTTTTATAAGGGCGGTTGTATCAAAAGGATGTTGGTTATCGTCGTCGTTAAGCGCTCGTTGTGCTCGTAGTCTTCAATTGGCTGCGACGACCGAATTCCGAATCACGTGTAATTCATCGCTTACGTGAACTTTTCGCGTTCCCGAAATAGCAAATCCGCATGTACCACCTTGCCTGTTGGAATCCTTCCCAACACTGTCTGTTGAAGCTATTCCCGACATCCGACTATTGCGATCCAGATTCGTCTGATCTATGGTCTCCTCTGTCTACTTCTTCTGAGTTTCTCTCTCTATACTCTATCTCCCGACTTGTCTGGACCCTGGTTCTGAAGATGGAAGTTTTCGAGATCTACTACTTTAATTGGCGGTCACTATCAGTCTATCATACATCCACGTCACTTAGTGCAAGATGAAAGACACGGCGTTGATGTTGGCCGCAAAAGTTTCTCCCAGAATGGTTATGTACGAGAAATCCCAGACTCCCAGTACTAGAGGTTTTCAGCCCTATACTCACGACTCGATTCTCGCGTCATTCTTCAGCATCCGCTGCGTTCATATCATTCAATTGAATACTTTGGATCAAGCAAGTACTGTCTCGATTTGGAAAGTGTCTTCAAGAGAAAAGCCATATTCATTGCAAGAGTTGAAGACTTGAAGTACTCTTATATGTATCCGTCTAGCCCATCGCAAAGCACGCTTACGCTCATCTTCGGCCATCCTTGGACGGACAAAAAGCATGTAATGTTCAAAGACGGAACAAATGGCAGTCAATATCAGAGCCCGAACCTTTCAGACATCCTACTTCATGTGGCTTCCGTATCAGAAGTGAGAAGCTACCGACAACAGTAGGACCAGAGAGTTGATGAATCAGGACATCGAAATCCTGACATGATCTTTTTTCGGGCCTCGGGGTATTGCTTCGGAGTGTTCGTATTTGGGCTTTTGGATTGATAAGTCTCGGTTGGTGGAATTCGAAGGGTGCGTGATAGACTTCCTCGGGAATCCGTGTATTCCAACTCTGATTCTCTGAAGCCGGGATCAAGAACATGCTCTGTTGGCAGTGGTGTTACACATGATTCCCTTTTCTTGATTTGACTGAGAAACACTTAGACCATGTTGTCAGGTTCATGGCGTCAAAAGCCCGCATACTTTTACCTGAGGACCTAAGTTAAAGGGGCTGTTAAAAGGGGCTTGTGGATGCCTTAGGTACCGGGGCAACACAGCCTTGACAACCTCCCGAGCCAACCTTCAGCCTTGCGCTCGCGAGAATCCTACCTCAATAATCCTACCTCAATAAACTGCAACCTCTTGATATCCAACAAATCGACGCGAAGCTGCACACGCCCCCCAAATCCGCATTATGAACTCAACTCCCTCAGTGGGTACTCGGCCTGCAACTTTCCTCTCTCTTCCTCCTGTCGTTCGACATCAAATCTATTGCGACGCCGGCCTCATCCATGACTCCGACATTGATTTCAATAGGCGGGTAAATACTACCTATTGGCCCCCCTCGGCTGACTTCCAAATCTCTTACAATTTGCTCCTGACCTGTCGCACCGTCTATACCGAGACCTCCTACATTATATACTCTACGAACCGATTTTTTATCCGATATAGCGATGCTCAGAGCCTCGAAGCACTCAGAAATTTGACCGCGGATTCCGTCGCACTTTTAACTCAGCTCACAGTTCATCTCAATGTTACTTCATGTGAGAAGGGCCAGGAATGTTGTGAGGTCTGTCGAGGAAAATCGAGCTACTGTCTTAAACATGACAAACCCCTTGGACTTTCATCGAAGACAATCCTTTCTGAATGGCAAACTACAGCTCGTTATATCACAGCTCACATTAAACAGTCCCACCTCAGCCTGCATTTTGTCTGCGATGTTAACGAGCTGAAAGTAGCAATGTATGTGGTTGAGCCCCTCCGCAATACTCCAACGCTCGCAGAGTGTAGCATCCGCTTGGCTCGGCAGCCTGGCCCTCTTCTACGAGATGTGGCTCAGGAGGTGGCAACGCGAGCGATGGGATACCAGGATCGTTGGAATCACGTTGGGTCTGCCTTCCGGTTCTTCGACTTGCCGCAGGAGCTCCGTCTCAAAATCCTAGGATATACCGATCTGGTTACTCCACTCTGTGAGGTTGAATGGAATCCTGAGAGCAACTTCTATCTCCATTACAGCACATGGAGATGTGGCGGACCGAGTATAGGAGGTTTCCCGGAATGCTCCCCAGACTTACACCGTGCCTGCCAGTTTCGAAATTGCTGGCAATACGAACCCTCGAATGTGGGTTGCTTCTGCCGCCGCTATCACGCTGCCTTCTCATCAAAATGCCGTTGCTGGTCTCCACCTACATCTTTATTCCTCGTATGTAAGCAGTTGTCAGTAGATGCCCAAGCGGTCTTCTTCGCCAGAAATCGGTTTATTATCGTCCCCTCGGGAGGGTGTACTCATCCCGCTAAAAGCACTCCCACCCGTCTTGAAGTCTCAATTTTCCTAAGGGACGTTGTGCCTTCGAACGCGCTTCATTTTCTAAAATTCTTAGAAGTTGTCTTTCCGCCATTTTACGACGACTATCTTTGTCCTCATGAGCCCGCGTATCAAGACTGGCTTCAAACCATCGAATACGTGAGAGAGCGACTGGATCTGCCGATGCTCACACTACGTATCTACATGGCTGATTATATCCTTCATGGCGAACTAGTCGCTGATTTCCGGAGTACCATGACTAAAGAACAGGG
Organism: Amorphotheca resinae ATCC 22711; assembly: GCF_003019875.1. Taxonomy (NCBI): domain Eukaryota; kingdom Fungi; phylum Ascomycota; class Leotiomycetes; order Helotiales; family Amorphothecaceae; genus Amorphotheca; species Amorphotheca resinae. The sequence continues at coordinate 3,596,149 of NW_020194471.1, forward strand.
CATGGCGATCCTCAAGATGTATGCGCGGACTCTAGGACCATTGTCGAAACTACGCGAGAAAGGACTAAGCCGATTCTTCGCGGACCTTGCTTACCCTTTTGCTCACACTCGATTCGGGCTAAGGAATCCGACCTCTGTCCTAGAACGGAGTACAGAATTGCGACAGCGGATTGAGAGACTTGTTATGGGGGATGACTATGATGGAACGCTGCTTGAGACAAAGGAATTAGGAAATAGTCAGTGGTTAGAGGAATCCCTTCGTGATTATATGTCTAGTTAGTTTATCTGTAGCAGCCTCTTGCCTGAGCAATGAAGTGAGACCCTATGGCCGAGTCGATCAAGCATGACACCCTGCCTAAAATCAGCTGGAGACGTTCTATCGACCACGAGTCTTTGATAGTGTCGCGATTGATTGTAGAGGCGGACTGAATTATCCTCGTGTACAAAGCATGCCTGTTAAGAACATTGATTAGAAAAAGGTGAAAAGACCAACTTTTTGAGCCATAGAGTGACTAATCTTGCATTTAATAGTCTAGCTGAAGAGCCTTCTGGGAAAATTTCTGCAAGGGGAAAAAAGGACGGCAGGGCCTACCTACCTAAACGTACATTCAGACGACTGGTGTGTAAATTCAGGTAGGCCTTCAAATTATAGTCCTGCAATTTTATTTGTTAGATGAATCCTTATATATTTTTGCTTTCCTAAATCAAACTTGTCTTCACCCTTATCAACGACTCAATACTAGCCCTCCTATATAACAGTAATCTGTCTCTTATGGTTGGCACCTGGTCCAGGTAACCCAACTGGTGCGCCAGAGTTAGGGTCAACCACCCCAGTATCCCACATCATGGGCGGCTTATTCTTCGGTTGAAGATAAAGAGCTACATGTTTCCTCACGTCAGCAGCTTCTCAGAGAAGTTCCCGTGAAGAACCCGACATACCTTTAGCCAAAATCGTGGGGCAATCAGCAGCCTGGAGCGGTGTATAACCGTTGGCTAGTCGATTTACATTCGTGGAGACGCAAGACTGATAACCACGGATCCGCTTTCCATTGATTATATCAACTATATTCTTCTTACCGCTGGTGGGGCTGACGACTGACGTTTGTAGAGTTAATATTACATGCCGTCGCACATTACACAGTTTTGAATTGATATGGGAAATCACTTACGGCCCCCGTAAACGTGCATGAGCTGTTCACAAGTTAGCTTCCGCAGTTCACTGTCTCTTAGAAGATCAACATATACCTCGTGGAAGATGGTCTCAGAGAGCGGTTTGATGTTATCCAGGGCTGCGAAGTTGGGATGAATACCCTGTGAGTTGATGTCGCGTAGAGAGCGATGATCGTAGCCATCAGAGCCGTCAGTGGGTGGGTTGATCCTCTGAGGCCAAACGTATACATGCGCCTGATCGGAGCAATCTGCCACGTCGGAAGTCATTTGGATTTGATAGCCTGAGCCAGAGTCAGTAGATCCACGAAAGGTACGTAGGTATAGCTAATTGACTGACCAAGAGTCGCATACGACCCTTTTATCCCAGGCAACGTGCCTGGATTACCGGCAGCAACCCTGTACTGGTTAACATGCCGGATTGTGCCGTCCGTGGCCGTATAGGTATAAGCTGTATCCATCCAGCCGTTTCGCGGGTCGGACCATTCAATGTGGTTCTCATCGCAAAAGAATGTGACGTCCAATGGATCGGTGTCGATATTCTGCACTCGGGTGTAGAGTCCTGTAGGAGTCAGTCACATATTATCTGCAGCTTGTGTATGATAATAGGTCCACTCGTGGGTACACACCTCGTAGAGTCGGCACATCGGAAGATATGAATAAAGGTGTAAAGGCAGCAGCTACCGTAGCGTCGCCCGGGAGGAGAAGTTTAGCTAGAGCATCTGGTGTATTATTCAATTAGCAACTTGTTGCGTCTTGGTAAGAATACGACTGCAATTGATCACCCCTTACTTGTAGCCATACTTGTGGCCTCCGTAATGGCACCCTGAATCTTTGCAAAAGACGATGAGTCGCATCGGAGGATTGTGTATGATGCTTCTGCATTTATAGCCCACAATGCCAGAAGCACCCAGTCATAGATGGCCCACCACATGGTACACTGGTAGACGCGATAGGTGTCGGATGCAAAGCTTTGAACAAGTCTACCAAGACTACCAACAAGATTTATGACTCCAATACCTTCAAATAATATAGATCAGAAGTCAGTGGGTTGCGAGAACTTCTGAAGGGGCGGCAGGTGTAGTTTAAATATAAAAAGAGTCGTCTTACGAGGATTCGGAAAGTGCAGTCCTCGATGGCTCCTACACATGGCTAAGTTTATAACACTAGAATAGTAACAAACTTTGGGTGCGGTTGGTAACTGTGCCGCAATCGAATGTTAAGACGGTGTGATGCGGGCCGGCAGACAACTTGGCGCTTCAAACAGGGGCGTCCGGCGTCTAGCTTAGGCGCCCTGGATTACAACTTACAAGGGGTACACTTGCTATTCTTAGGCTTCTACTTCGTCAAATCACATACCTATCTTAAGCCCGAGTTGGTGTTAAAGCAAAAATACTAGAAATACTAGAAATATTATATATATATATATATATATATGTTTAAGAGTGGGGTTGTTTTTGCTATATTGCAATCTTTCTCGGCTTTAGGACTGATTCGATCTTCGTAGTTATTCTTCCAACTCCTTCTAATTCCTTAAGACCAACTCAGCCTTTCCAACTTTTATTCTCCTAGACCTTTCCTAGCTCCTTGAAACCCAACTCGGCCGTCCCAACTGTTGTCCTCCCAAACTTTTCCCGGCTCCTTGAAACCCAACTTGGCCGTCCTGACTCTTGTCCTCCCAAAACCTTTCCCGGCTCCTTGAAACCCAACTTGGCCGTCCTAACTC
>NW_020194471.1:3599343-3604311 GCF_003019875.1 Amorphotheca resinae ATCC 22711
CCCAGCTCCTTGAAACCCAACTTGGCCGTCCCAACTCTTGTCCTCCCAAAACCTTTCCCGGCTCCTTGAAACCCAACTTGGCCGTCCTAACTCTTGTCCTCCTAAATTTATCCCAGCTCCTTGAAACCCAACTTGGCCGTCCCAACTCTTGACCTCCAAACTTTTCCTCCCAATTCCGTGAGACAACTCGCCCTTCCTAACTCCTCCGGGGTCCTCCCGGAGAACCCTTTCCTAATGCATTCCCGTCACTTCTCCTCTGTCCCTCCTAGCCCTCAAATAAGCGCCCGCCACTATCTCGTAACACTATTAGGGAGCCGGTGTAATTTACCCATGTACCCATTCCCGGTCAAGGGACTTTGGTCCAGTTGTTACTTTTGAAAGGGGCTGCTTGCAACCCCTAATGGCAGGACACCTTCCATATATAAAGATGAGCCCGTAGCCATATTCTCTCCCAAAAGATCAAGTCTTCAAGTTATCCCCGCACTAAAACTGGACAGACTTTATCATCATGAATCCGATTCTCATTGTCTTGTCTGTCTTTTCGTTGGCCATAGTTGCAAGGCCACCTTTCGCCAAAGAACGACTGGTAGCCCAACCACGCAGACTACACACAGCAGTTCCAGCTCGCCAGACTGGTCAAGCCTACGTAGCTACCTCTACTGAGCGATCCGAGGCAGGCTACTTCCCCATCGAGCAAAGACAGACGAATGTCCAAATTCCTTTCATGTTTTGCCCCGAAGTGTTTGGAAACCCACCTAAACTATGCACTCAATGTGGTGGAGACTCATTACGACATGGACAATGCAACAACCTGTTAATATCTGGCCGCCAACCACTCTCATGCCTCCAGTCAGGGATACGCTGTTATGGGTATTATTGTGCTTGCACCCATGATGGCGAGGATCATCAAACCCAAATTACATCGACATTTGTGATTGCTGGACAGACTGGAACAGTAATATTTGAGCCTGTGACACTCACAGAATATGCTGGCCTGCGAATGAGCACTACAGTCACATTGACAGACGTGGCAACCACGACAGATGGAGGGTCCAGTATGGAAACTGTTCTAGCCGTCATTTTTGCAGGAGGATTGGCATGGCTTGCCGTTTGTAAGTCCCTCAATATGGGCCATCTCTGACATGAAAATATTGACCAAGATTCAAGCTGAAAGCGGTGGCGCCGCAGCTATTGCTGCCTTTCACCCCCGATTCAACGTCCAGAAGATGCCAAACCGGACGATCCAAATTGCCCGTCAAATCCCGAAGAAGATTGCCAAAAATGTGGTGGACCAGACGAGGTTGGGCTTTGCTCTAGTGGTCCTGACGCGGGGTGTCCCTGCGAGGAAGTCCAGAACTGTCCCAATGAACCCCCTTTGTGCACAGATACCGAGTGTGGCGGCGATGTAAGTTTTCTTCAGACTTCAGCACCAATTTCTTTTCTTTCCATTTTCATTGTTAGGCTCGTTTCTGCTTCCATACTTTTACTGAGGGTCTCGCAGAATGGCAACTCCCAGTGCTCCGCATCGGGTGCCATCAATGGCTGCCTCTGCTGTCCAGCCGACCCCCCTGATTGCACCGACAGCAATTGCTTGGGTACCAACGAACAAGAATGTACAGCACTAAAGTGGGATAAATGTGGTTGCACGGTTTATGCTAGCGACGGCCTGGCAGATATTGGTGATGGCATAAGTACCGCATCAACTGCTTCATCCTCCATCTCATCAGTTGCCGCATATGTCTTTACCACGATATGGATGGCCGATTACTCAAGCATCATCGGTTGGCCCGTAGCAACAACAGATTGCTCATTCGTTACCACGACTTGGACTTCAATTGCCAGTGGCGTCGACATCCCTCCGATCGACTGCTGGTGCTCGTGCGGGCCATCGATGGAACCGGTGACCTGGGGAACTTCTAAGTCATCGACGTCGTCATGGTGCCAAAATGCTCCGACCGGCTGGTCGACAATTTCTGGAACTTTTTGTACCGGTTTGCCAACATCATTACCTGTACCAGCCCCGACTGTGACTACACATCCTCTACCTACAACGGCACCCCCAAAAACAACAACTGCTACGCCTGCGTGTGACCCTTACTGGTAAGCAACTTTCCTGGTTCAGAACTTCCTCGTTTCTTAAGTTTGAGCCGCTCCTGGAGCCCGTGAGCTTCTAATATATCCCTTAATTCACCGTTACAGGGACTTATTTCATGTCCTTGAACCACTATAAAGAAAGAAAATGCTAATATCAAGTGCTGCAGGTGTGGTGCTCCATTTTGTGGTCCATGTCCGTAGTTTGTTAGCGTTCCCTGAATCCCATTCATCCTGCATCTATTTAATCCATCCATCCAGCTTATATATCCTCATTATATATCAGATCCATCTACGTTTTTTTCTCTTCTTAAGGTTTTGGCATCTAGGAGAGGGCTTGGATGAGTAAGGGTGTTGTTGGATAGTATTTTATTAGTTAAAGACATTGATTCTAAGAAACGATTTCCACAAAAGTTGACCGTGCACGTGAATAAAGCCCTTAATTTGTACTTCATATAACAGCGCTTAACTGTAAACTCGTAGCCTTTGGTCCAACTAAAAGGATGCAAGAACATCTATTTGAGCATCTCTCGTGACGCGAAATTGCTGTTGGTCAGATCCCAACGTTGGCAACACCATAGCACCAGTGCGACGTCTCTCCTGCTCCTGCACAGACTGAGATAGGCGAGTAGATCCGTCAGGCCTCGCCGTGACTGGCCGGGTCTGTGTCATTGAATCGATATCCAAGAGACCATCATCGTTGACCTCGATCAGGTCCTCCTCGACCTCTCCTTCGGCGAGAACAGGGATATCTTCGACTCTAAATTCCCTGTGAAATCTCTCCTTCCGATCATCAGCTGTGTCGCAGGCACATCCTCCCAGCTCATCAGATGCACACTGTCTCGTGCCAGCCGGAGCACGACAGTCAAGATTTTCACACCACACATAGATCGGAAGTGGGCAGCAGCGACAGCCCGTGATTGTAACGTCTCTGCCATTCATATGGAATGCTGTTGTAGCCTCGCATTGAAACTGCATAGGGCAGATGTATCTGGGCCCTTGACAGTTAGGATCAGAGCATACTGGCTTTGGTGACGTTGGGCATTGACCAATCTGGTGGAGATGGATTGGAGAATTGTTGGTGTTGATCTGAGATAGTGATAGTGATTGCAGCTGTTCTTCGATGGCTGGTGGTGAGACTGTGCCGCGAGCATCGTCAGATTGTATGGAGGCTGATGAGAATAGAAGAATTGAGAGGATGGTGGTCAAGAAACTGCGGGTTAAAGCGACCATACTGAAGAGGGTTCGGGCGATCTCATAAAATCGTAGATGCTTGAGGATATTGCGATGAGATTTCATAGACAACCAACGTCCCCAAGGCTGTCGTCAGAAGATAAGGTAGGCTGACTAAGGTAAGATAAGCGGTGCGCCCCGCAGCGAGATTTAAGCGAGCCTTGAGGTTAAAAGAAACCTACGTCCTTGTATATTCTGCAAGTCTTCTCAACCTTTTCTGATCAAATCAAGTGGTGCCCGAGGCACAAAGATCTAAAAGAACCGAAGCTATAGCCATATCCTGAAACGGTAGCCTGGCATTGAAGTTCGACTGAAGAAGGATATCCCTACACTAAGATCCACTAATCTAATAACGCCTTCTATACACGTAGGCTACGCAGAAACCCATAGGTCCCTACTAAATAGGTTAGGTACCTACCCTATAAGGTAGGTTATAGTAAATAAGACCTAACCTATAGGTCCCTAAATAAATCTACGACCTAACCTATAAGGTAGACCTAACCTATAGGTATAGTATATCCTAAGGCACTAAAGTACCTTTATACTTACGTAATACCTAAGGTTATAATCATTAATTAGTATAAGGATTAGTATAAAGATTAGTATAAAGATTAGTATAAAGATTAGTATAAAGATTAGTATAAAGATTAGTATAAAGATTAGTATAAAGATTAGTATAAAGATTAGTATAGTTATCTTAAGTTTAAACGATTATAAAATAAATAAATTAAAATAGTTTTATATATATTTATTTTAGTACTTAGGCTCTACTATCCTTAAGTCTTTACCTACTTTGTTATACGATCTAAAATAAATCTTTTATCTTATAATTTCTATACTTGTTTCCTTAGTGTATTAATACTCTTAAGAGTCTCTAGCTTAGATCCTAGAGGTAGAGTTAGTAAAACTAACTTTACGCTATTATAATCTCTATTAACTACTAGCTTAAAAATGTCCTTATCCTTAAGGTCTTCTAGTAGATCGTAGATTAACAGATCTTATATAGTATTCCTTTTCTTATACTTTACTATTTGTATACTACGTATTTTATATATAGATATAAAGAGTACTTAAGTATTATCTTAAGCTATAGAACAAGCCTATAAGAGCCTCTTATATATAATAGTATTAAGGCGTCTCTATATCTATAGTGTTTATACTTAATAGCCTGGCCGGTTTAGTTCTCTTTCTTTATTACTAATATAGTAATCTACTACTTACGTATCGACTTCTTTTAGACGTAAGTTAATAAATGTTTTCTACTCCTTTAGCTTAGCTTCTATCTCTTCTTTAGTTATACTATTAATATTAATAGTATTAGAAAGTATCCTTTTAAGCTTATTACCTTACTCTTTCTAAAGTTAAGAGAAAAAAACTAATATAAGAGTATAGATAGCTAGAGGTTTAAGTTAGTTATAACGATAGCTATATATATTATATAAAAAATTAAAGAAGTACTTAATACTAACGCTTATAAGAGGAATATAGAGTAAGTCTCTAGCTATTACTATAAGGCTAGAGAGACAAGTCTTAAGCTACTACTAAACTAAGAGGAGTATATAGTTATTAGGTTCTAGTTTTAAGTTAGTAATTAGTATAAAGATTAGTATAAAATAACTTACTTATCCTAAGCTATATATCTAC
>NW_020194471.1:3604340-3608790 GCF_003019875.1 Amorphotheca resinae ATCC 22711
TTATTATCTACTATATCTATACTTAACGATTAATCTTAATCTAATACTAATACTATAGTATTTATGTTTACTTCTTAGAGTATTTAAAGACAATTAAAATTTCTTATATAATTATAATAGTTCTTTTAGTATAGTTTATAAAACTACTCTTTAAACTCTAATTACTAATCCTTTACTTTAAAATTAAGCTAATAATAGTTAGGATTAAAAGTCTTTAATTTTAACCTTAGGTTTAAGATTATACTTATTATATAAATACTACTAAGATCTATATATATCTTATTATAGTATTAGTTAAGTTTAGCCTTAGTAGCGTTAATACCTTAGATAAGAATACAAACCTATAGTTTTTAATTAACTTTTGCCTTTAGTTAATAGTAAGATTTAGTTAGGCGTTTAAACAACTTGTTATAGATCTATAGAGTATATAGTAAGGTAATGCTCTTTATCTTACTAATAGTAGTCGTAAAAAAATTAAATAAGTAAAGAAGATTAATTAAATATCTAATTTAATCTTACTTAATACTTAAGATCTAAAACAAGTATACTACTATATAATCTTTATAAAATTTATTAATAGCGTTCTAAAGTCTTATTACCTAAATTAATATTAAAATAGTAGAGTCTTATTAAGTAGCTACGTCTATAATTAATTAAAGAAGACGTATTAGATTATTATAAGCTAGCCTGTTTTAAATCTATTTAAAATGTTCTTGTCTTTACCTACTTAAGTTAACTAGTACTATAAGCTTCTAAATCTATATCTAATTAGTATAAAGATTAGTATAAAAATTATAACTAATCTATACCTTTACTAGTATATATAGTATACCTTAGTTACTTACTTATTACATCTTTTTAAGCTTATCTATCTCTTACTTATTCCTTTAATCCTAAATAAATGTTTTATTCGTTAGTTATAGTCGAATTATACCTAAGAGCGCTTTTATAGTAAGCTAAAGAATATATAATAGATAAGGAATATATTAGATTTACTTATTAAGAAAACGACTGTTCTTTAGTACGTCTTTAAGATATAAATTAATTTTATCTACTATTATATAGTTATTACTAGTATTATTAGTTATAATTAATATTACTTAACTAGTTAGGTTAAGATTTATTAGTAAATTATTAACAACTATTACTAGGGCCTGTCTTAAATAAATATTATATAGGTTTTTAAACCTAATTAACTCTTCTTAAAGTACCTAGTCTTTATTAATATAATATACTATAACGCCTATAAACAAAAGGCGCGTAAGACTTAACTAATAATTAAGAGATAAGGCTACCTTACTGTCTAGTACTAGGTTTATAAGTATATTCTCTTTAACTTAGGTAACGCGCTATATTAGGTAGGTCTATATAGTTATTACTAATAGTAATTAAAAACAAGGATTTAATAGCTTTAATAGTCGTTAGAGATTAGTGTTTTCTATAGCCTAGAAAGAGAGTTATAAAGAAACGATTGTTTTAAGGACCTAGTCTTAAAAAGCCTTAGTTATAAGGGTAGTAGACTATATATACTAGTTAGTTTATACTAATCTTTATACTAACTAGTTATACTTATAGTTATAGATAATAAAATAGCCTTATAAAAGGAGAGTTGTCTTTATAAGCCTTAACTTTAACTTATAGATACATTAATACATTATTTAGACGTTAAGTATTTTGTAAGAGTAGTAGTACTAGTTATAAGTACTCTTAAATTAGGATAGGTAAGTATTATAGAACACTTCTAGTATATAACTACTAGTTTACTAGTATACTAATTTGTAGCCTAGTAGAATTATTACTAGTATACTAATCTTTTAGTTATGTCTTAACCTAGCTATTTTACTACGTTAGTATTATTTAAACCTACTATTATAGCTACCTAATCTATCTATAGTTACTAGGTAAGGAATTAGTAATATTAGTCTTTAGTCTACTAGAAACATTAATTTCTTTAGCTAATAGTATTTAGTAAAGGTCTATTAGTAATAGTGTTATTACTAAATAGGTTTGTAGCTAAAGAGGAATTAGGAATAAATATAGTAGTAGATAATAAAGACATTATATAATATTATAATCGTAAAGAGTAGTTTTTAATAATACAAATGTTTAGAAGAGTAAGTTATATTTAAAAAAGGAGGTAAGTTATATTTAAAAAAAGAGGAATTAAGAGGATTAGTATAAAGATTAGTATAAATATATAATGTAATATATTAAGTTATACTAAGTACGTCCTTATAGTAATAACAAATTCTTAAAGATCCTTTAAAGGCTTTGATTCTACTACTATATACTATTAGTAACTTAGCTGTCCTTTTGTTTATTTATTTTAGGAATCGTAATCTCTACTATATGTAGTACGCTTCTAATAATCCTTAATTTTAGACATCTTAATTTCTACTATATAAATTATAAGCTATACTATTATAGATAAGAGTATTATAACTAAATATAAGTCGTACATAAAGAAAAGAACGATTATTTTATATTTCTTTTTTATAAAAAATTAAACGTAAAAAAACGCTTTTAGTATCTCTCTAGTCTTAATTAAATCCTTTATTATAAAGAGGTCTGTACTAGATAAGAAGACGCGATCGTACGTCTTATTAAAGGGCTCTTTATTAGTATAGATTAGTCTGTATACCTAGTAATACCTAGAGCGCTAGTTAAAAAACGTAAACCTTATATTATTAATCTCTAGATCTTCTAGCTACTAATCTATAAGCCTTAACAAATCTACTTATTTATTATTATCTTTATACTATATAGCTATGTTCTTTTATATAGCTTTCTTACCTAATATAAAAAATCGCTTAAGTAGTAAGAAGTCTTATAAGTCTTTATTATTTATAGTAGATTAGTATAAAGATTAGTATAATAATTACTAAGACACGTACCTGTCTATTATTAGATAATATAGCCTATCTCTCTTTAGCTATTCTATTCTTTCTTTCTTAAGCTTTATTACCTTATAATAAAAGCTTCTCTTACTCTAGTACTATTTCTACTACTAGAGGCAAAACTCTTAGGCTATATTACTCTAGGCGTAGTTAGCGTTATACTAATCTTTATACTAATCTAATATAAAACTAGTATACTTAGACGTAGCTCTACTATACCTTAACTCCCCTTTTATTAATATTATTACTAATTTTGTTAACGCTTTTATTATTTAATTTTTTATCCTCTTACTATATCTCTTTATATTACGTAGTATTTTCTTCTTTAAAGTTAATATCTTCTTAAGTAAGATTTCTATTATCTTTAATAGTAAATTATCTACTAATCTTACTATAGCCTAGCTCTTAAGCTAAGGTCTTCTAGTCCTTTCTTATTTATAATCTAATATTAATTAGTATAAAGATTAGTATAAAATACCTTAGTATATAAAAGTTAAATATACCTTTATAGTAGAACTTAGTCTCTTATATCGTTAAGTATCTATTGTTTTTATATATTAGATATACTAATAAATTTAGATGTCTCTTTTACTTTCTTTTTAGTATATGTTATAGCCCTTTAGTTAGTAGCTTTTACTTTATTAATCTTTTTAACGACTTTATCGTCTATATCCTAGCGCTTTTATACCTTAATTATGTTTAGGTTTATTAAGAGCTCTTCTATAGCCTTACGCTTTAAGTTTTTACTATTACTATTATCTATTATTACTATTATAGTTATTAAAATTTGACTATATTATTAATTAGTATAATAATTAGTATAGATCAATATATAAACTTATACTTACTATATACCTTCTTGTATTTATATTAAAGGAAATCTTTAAAAGAAGGAAAGCTATAGATTAATTAAAGGAAATCTTTAAAAGAAAGAAAGCTATAGATTAATTAAAGGAATTCTTAGAAAGGAAGAAAGCTATAGATTAATTAAAAGAATTCTTTAAAAGGTAAGCTATAGATTAATTAAAAGAATTCTTTAAAAAGAAGAAGCTATAGATTAATTAGAAGAATTCTTTAAAAAGAGAGAGCTATAGATTAATTAAAAGAATTCTTTAAAAGGTAAGCCGTAGATTAGGTCGTTGTTATTATTAATTAACTATATTAATAATTAGTATAATAATTAGTATAGATTAATACGTAAACTATACTTGTTGTTATTATTATTGTTATTGTTATTATAAAGGTAGAGTAGTAGTAGAAGAGGTAAGGTAGTAAAAGTAAAAAATATTTAGTAAAATTAATTTACTTTTAAACTCTTTATTTAATATTTAGGCTAATTTAATAGACTCTTAGTTCTTTAGACTCTTTGTTCTATATTTAGACTATTAAATAGTATAGGTATAAAATAAAGATAAAAAAAGAAAGGAGAGAAGAAGGGTTTAAAAGTAAATTAGTAATAAGTTTAAATAATACTTTAAAATTTTTTATATAATGTTTTATAATACTCTTTTACGTAATTAGTAGAAATATTAGTATAATAATTAAAAATAAAA
>NW_020194471.1:3608813-3671187 GCF_003019875.1 Amorphotheca resinae ATCC 22711
TTAGAAAGGAAGAAAGCTATAGATTAATTAAAAGAATTCTTTAAAAGGTAAGCTATAGATTAATTAAAAGAATTCTTTAAAAAGAAGAAGCTATAGATTAATTAGAAGAATTCTTTAAAAAGAGAGAGCTATAGATTAATTAAAAGAATTCTTTAAAAGGTAAGCCGTAGATTAGGTCGTTGTTATTATTAATTAACTATATTAATAATTAGTATAATAATTAGTATAGATTAATACGTAAACTATACTTGTTGTTATTATTATTGTTATTGTTATTATAAAGGTAGAGTAGTAGTAGAAGAGGTAAGGTAGTAAAAGTAAAAAATATTTAGTAAAATTAATTTACTTTTAAACTCTTTATTTAATATTTAGGCTAATTTAATAGACTCTTAGTTCTTTAGACTCTTTGTTCTATATTTAGACTATTAAATAGTATAGGTATAAAATAAAGATAAAAAAAGAAAGGAGAGAAGAAGGGTTTAAAAGTAAATTAGTAATAAGTTTAAATAATACTTTAAAATTTTTTATATAATGTTTTATAATACTCTTTTACGTAATTAGTAGAAATATTAGTATAATAATTAAAATAAACAATAGATAGACGTGTTTAACGCGTCTTACTATCCTTATTCTTATTATATTATATAGTACTATTATTATAGTACTATAAGTAAGGTAGTTAGTTATAAAGTAAATTAATTTTACTAAAAATTTACTAAGCCTTTATTTTTATAATATATAAATAGATAACTCTTTACTACTTACTTACCTTTCTTTTATTAAGCTAACCTTAATTTAGTATATAGGCCCTTTCCTTACTCCCTTACTCTTTATACCTCTTACTATACTAACTTTGTTAGTCTTCTTATCTACTATTTGTTAATCGTAATTATAAAATAGCGTAAAGCCTAAAGCTAAAAGCTACTACTTATATAACTAAGTTGTCTAACTATACTACTAAAAAGAGCTATAGTACACTACCTCTAATCTAGTAAAAGGCTCTCTAGATAGCCTAACTAACCTAACTAGCTTAACTAGCCGAACAGTCTAAACCTTTAGGCTAAAAGACAAAGATTTAAACTAGGTAGTAAGTTAATTAGTATAAAGATTAGTATAAAAACTCTACTAACAAATTTAATAGCTATAGTACTAAGAGAAATAAGAAAGTACTAAAAGACTACTAAACTATTAATACTATAAGTACCCTTTATAAGGCTAGTAAAAGAGATTATACTTTAGCTACGCCTTAAATTCCGAGTCTAGAGAAGCGTAATAAAAGCCTTATAAGAATCTATAAAGGCTATATTAACTACTAAGTTTTCTTATAAGTATTTAATCTATTATACTAATCTTTATACTAATTAAACAACATATAGTAACAAATCTTACTACTATCTATACTAAACAAGTTATAATTTAGTAAAAGGATATAAAGCTTATATAGTCTATATATAATAAAATTCTTAGGTATACTATACTAAGAGGTAAAAGGCTATAAGGCTAAATTAAAAATAGAGTAGTAATAAGATTATAAGTTATAAGGTACGATTCTATTATATATTTTCTATAAATTCTTAAATGTAATCTATTAAATAACGCCTTATAAAGTAATTAGTATAAAGATTAGTATAAACTATAATTATTATACTACTACGTAATATTATTAAGGCTTAAATTACGTATTAGGGTCTTAGTAACCTATAGGTTAGGTTATAGGTTAGGGCCTACTTACTAGTCTAAACCTACCTTATAGGTTAGATCCTTATAGGTTAGGTCCTACCTATAGAAACCTAACCTATAAGGACCTATTGCGCAGCCTATATGCACGTGTCAGGGATCTCCCGCTCTCTTGGCTGCTTGGTCCCTAAGGCTCTAAGCATCTTACAATCTCAGGTTAGGCTATGCCGCCATGGAAGCTGTCAAAAAAGCTTGTTCTGAAGCTTCTTTGAAATCCAGGCTTCCGATCCCTGCGTATGAAGAAAAAGATCTCTCTGCTTGTCCACGTGCCTGGCATCAGCCATTGACAGCCAATGCCCAGTAAGGGCTACCACCACAGCAATTTGCGATGGCATGTCACCGTGGTAAGTCAAGTGGTAAGTCGAGAGGTAAGTCGAGTGGTAAGTCGAGTGGTAAGCCGAGTGGTTATTTCATATTTTCCTACTCGAGTATAAGTACATACCTCGATTCTGCTTCCGCTGCAGTTGTCCTCGGGGAAGCTCCATTTCTTTGTTGGCAACTTGGCACATCAACATCTTCGGCGACAGATTCAAGACTTCCACAGTTGCATTTCAAGCCATGACTCGAACCATTATGCGCGGCGTGGTTGCAGCGGCTCTTCTTGCCTGCGGTGTCACGGCCGATGCACAGCAAGGCAGCAAGACCGATCCAAAAGGCGGCAAGGTCCTCACAGTCGGTGTCATTGGAGGTAAGTAGCTATATGGCCATTGCACATAGACCTCGTATATCACTTTGTATTTTCAGCTACTAGACTTGTTATGTATACTAACATTGCCAACTAGACTACGGCTGGACTGGGTGGACTCCATCTCCAGATCACTTCTGCCTCGAAGTCCTTCCCAAGCTCAAGGCCGCTAACATCACGATTCCCAATGAGGTCCAGAATGACTGCGACCCCGGCGACAAGCTGTACATTGGGAATGCAACTGCCCTGCAACGTGAGTATAGTCGCGACAATCTAGACGGAATCGACTGACCATGTAAAAGTCGACACTTCTGCCTATGTAGGCCAGGTCTGTGTCTTGAAAAACTGCAGCGCCTTTGTGACTGTCGGGGACAACTTCTACGACAGCGGTATCGACTTTACCACGGGTGGCATCTTGCGCTTCCAAGAGGCATGGGTGGATATGTATAAGGAAGGTATCTTCGAGGAAGCCCCATGGTACCAGTGCCTTGGAAATCATGATATTGTCAAGGGACAGAGCGGCGTCGATTTCCAGACAAAGATTGCTCCTCTCTACGACGATCGTTGGTACTTCGTAAGTTGAACTAAGTTCTACAAGTTCACACAAGGCCATGTTGAACAACGACTGAGTTTGCTATGCAGGGCACGGAACAACTCCCTTACTACACCTACGATCTGGAGGGTGAGGATTTCTCCGCCACATTTGTAGTCATTGATTCAGACTGCTTCGTCAACGACTACCAAAATGTTCGTCCTTGACACCAACCCCTGGACCAACTCACCAAACACTCAACTAATGCTCTCTCTCTCTTAGCCAAGCTCAGTGTACTTCAATGAATACACCAAGGCCTGCCACCAAGACACCCAAACTCAGCTCAACTTCCTCTCCACCGCCTTCGCCAACTCCAAGGCCGACTGGAAGTTCCTCCAACTGCACCATGGCTTCATGTCGTCGGCGCAAAACTACACCGAGCTACAGCCAATCATGGACATTGTGCGCGCCCACAGAGGCGTCGTCCTGAACGGCCACGACCACTGCCTCGCCCACTACCAGTACAACGACACGAACTTCATCCTGAGCGGCGCAGCCGGCTACCCACAAAGTGGTGACTGCAACAACGGTGTTGCGCTTGGCCCTTACGCGAAGTTCTTGGGTGCTAATGCTAATGCTGGTGAGTTGTTTTCCTTTCGATTTCCCTTTACTTTGAGCCACGGCCCCTCTCCCGATAGCCCAGGAGCTGATGATGACGTTAGCGGCAAACGGCTTCGTGACCATGGATCTGAGCAAGGACAGCATCAACGTGGAGTACTATATGCGTGATATGGAGTTTGATGGCAGCGACATGTATCCTGTCTCTAGTGATCTTAAGCCCAGCTATAAGTTCAATATTACGGAGAAAGCGAAATAGATGAGGACACAAGATAAGGAGTGAGATTGTTACAGAAAGGGGGATTAGGGTGCGGTAGTCTAAGTGTGGAGAGCTGTGATAATATCGTGTAATGAGTAGACAAAGAAGGCAACGTGGGCCAGGCACAGGTGCCTACAGGCTACAAGTTGGGCGGACATGTACCAGAGCCTGCGCAACAAGGAGAACATAGAAAACACAGGCATTACAGGAGGGCAAGGCGTACATAGATAGGATATATTTATTGCTGGGACACTTGCACGATATTACTGGTTTTTGATTCCTTCCCCTCTAAAGGCTCTCATTATTCGCGCATCAATTCCCCGGGAGCGGAACGGAGCATATAACAGGCGGCAACACCAACGGTCAAGAGTTTATATTTCGTTGTCCATTATACCTATATTTGAAGCGTACTGGGCAGCTCCTCGGCGAAAGCTGTATAGCCAGAATCCTGTATTCCTATTTTTTGAGAGCCATAAAGATGGTTAGTTATATACCCCCCCCCCCCCCAAAAAGGGCCAAATGATCCAAATCAAAAGAAAATCGATCCACCTCCTTTTCCCCCTCTCTTGTAGTAGGTAATCATAGGCGGTGAGCTAGTCTCTACCTTATTGTCGCCCTTACTACCTACCTCAGGTAGTGTGGTGGGGTTTCCCCCTAGGTACACATAGGTTTCCGGGTCATGTGACAGCTGTCTAGGGATAGGTCTTGCGTAGTTAAGGTGGTTTTGAACTTTTCATTGGCTGTTTGGATTTTTATTATAATGCTGCCTTCTGAAGTCCTGCTCTAACTAATATTTCACTAGGTTGCCAATAAATTCAAGCGTAATAACTTAACTATTGATTTCTCAAAAGAGAGTCTATGCTTCTGCTATTCGGATCTCTATGAGGGCAACGTCATGTTTACAGATACAGGCACTCTCTACATTATAGATTTCGAACATGCCGCGTTCCTCCCAACAAGCTTTATGACTTTGTCACTCTCTCTGGACAGACCTATTAATGAAGCTCTCCGGAATAAGCTTAGTCTCCCACAAGAGAATCTGAACGCAATGCAAGCAGCTAGATATTATTTCCAGATATCGGGGCACGGAGTTGGTAAGTGTTTCATAAAGTATCTATCTTCTAACATACTAACCGATGACCACTACAGGCTTGCCTCTAGATGACCCTTGGAGGGACATTAAGAGGAAACGTCGGTCACCAAATGCTCACCAGCCACCTAATCCGATGTCAGATAATACCGAGCATCTGCCTTCAGGTTGTAGAACTAATTCTACAGAGTCTGATGCTTAGTTTTGGCATGTTATGTTTTGAGATATCCACTGTAATAATTTAGACGAAACTGCCGATTTGTATCATGATTCATGCTGATTTTCTACTTAATAAACAGTAGTTTAATTCACGGTTTAATCCGCTTACTAAGATCTCCTTACACCCTAAATGATAGCTTGGAGCTCCCTTTACCCGGTAGCCTATAAGGCTATAAGACTGGCTACTGTGGCGGGGATCAATCATTCAATATGGCCAAAAGGAATATCAAGGCTTTTGGAAGAGGGGATGAAAGGAATCGAGTAAGGTGGAAATAGAAGAGACATTTTCTTAAGTGTCCTAATTCCTTGTACCTATATTCTGTGTCCTGTCACCTGTTCTCCTAAAACTGTATACACCAATCAAAGTAACATTCATTACCTTAAAGCTCATTACTCAAGCCATAAAACCTCTCTCCTTAACAAACAACATATTAACTACTCTTGTTGCCTGATAAGGTGTCTGAAGGAAAGTGATGATCCCTGAACAAGAGACCAGGAAGAGATCCTATATAGTCCAGAACTGCGTACGTGCGTACATTGAACACATGCTTCTGTAGCTCATCAACTGATGCGTACTCCATAGACGCAACACAATCTCTAAACAGTGGGTGCCTGATAAGTCCACCTCCAACCGGTCCAGGGGGGGTTCCAGCATGAACTTTGATAGAAAGAAATAGCTTTATAGCCTTGGCTATTTGGTCGAAGCATTCTTCTAGTTGATCGTCTGGCGTGCCCTTTTCCAACAACTCTTTAACAGTCTCCCCGTGAACATAATCCATAACGATGTGTACTTTATAGTCCCGCTTCACAACGCGGTAGATCTCGGGAACCCGGATACCCGCGCGGTCTTCCTGCGGCATCTGCTCGAGAATATCAAACACAAAAGCCTGGTTTCGTATCTCTTCCATTATTCCAAAACCCTCGTCATCGCATTTGATAAAGACGATCGGCGCTTCTTTAGGATACGCGAAGCCCTTGATACCGCGCCTGTCCTCATCGACGTCGGGGTATCGCTCGGAAGCTACGACGATTTCGTCATCTGTTGGCAGCTGTGGCGGCGCCTTGTGCCGCCGGCCGGCATTAATCACTGTCGACATGGCAATGAATTCTGGGGAATAGCCTGTAGCAGAAGCCTTTGATAAACAGTGGATAGAGTTGGCTGTCGGAAGAGTATGATGGCGATTGATTGATTGATTGATTAGACATAGTAGAAAGTTTGGCGCTTATCTTGTGCACACGGATCAAATGCACAACTTCAGTCCATGTCCCAGTATAAGGTAGATGGATGTAAAAGTACCAACCAATTAATCCCATTGCATTCTACCGAGAGACATTCGGCGCGTTGATTGGTTAGAAAAATCGCGGGCCGGCTCGGCTACTAGCGGCGGTATTTCAGCCACATTGTAGGTAGCCGAGCCTTCTTCAGCCACCCCCTTTCACCTGCGAGACGACGCGTCTAGACTTCTGCGCACATCATCCTTTTCGCGTCCTTCATCGCTTTTCCATCCATCTCTCTCTTCTCTCCCAGTCTTACCTTTCCCCTACATTTCTCAGTGCACCCGATTTCCAGTGATTGCCATGCCAATACCACGCCGCCTTTTGCGTGGGGAGATTACGTACTCCAGCGCAAAGTCCGATGAAACCAACATCCTCCATAAACTGACGTATTGGGACCAAAGAGCCAAGTTCTTCGATCATCTATATGAAAATCGGAGCTTGATTCAAGCAGTGGTTGCTCACCACCTTGGGTTAAGTGCAAAGGAGGCGTGTCAAGTTGCGGAACGGGACGAGTGGTTGAATGGGAGCTTCAATCTTTGTATTCCTATCACCATTGACGGCTGGAAATCTCATTCCAGTAAACGTGTTATATTCCGACTTCCCCTCCCGTATCGGGTTGGTGAACTCTTTCGGCCGGGCAATGCAGATGAGAAGCTTCGATGTGAGGCTGGAACCTACGCATGGCTTCAAGAACATTGCCCAACTGTGCCTATACCTCGCCTATATGGGTTTGGGCTATCAACCGGCCAGACTGTATGGATAATGCATTTTAAATGAGATGATTTGCTGACTTGATCTAGTTTACGGCTCTTGAAAACCTTCCTTTTGGCACTCGCTGTATACAATATCTCCGCCGCAGGATGTTAGCATGGCTCGGATATCCGGTCCCTTCTCACTATGTCCGGCACCATAGCCGATGCCAAAGTTTAGGTACCTTGGGTACTGGCTATCTAATAATTGATTATATTGAGGAGACGCAAGGCGTGATGCTCTCAGACACGTGGGACGAGAGGCGCAATGATGTAGCGCTACGGAAGAACCTGTTTCGAGATCTCTGCCGGGTACTACTCAACCTTGCCCGAGTGCCTTTACCCCGGATTGGCTCTTTCATTATTGATGACAATGGATTGTTGAGCCTGGCAAACAGGCCTCTCTCTCTAGAGATTCAAGACCTGGAAAATGAGCACATACCAGTGGATATTCCTCGAGACTTTACCTACTCTACTGTGGACTCCTATGTTGTCGATACGCTTGCTTTTCATGACAGTCGTCTACGTCATCAGCCAAATGCCATTAGCAATATGGAAGACTGCATATACCAGATGTCAGCCTTGACTATGATGAAGACAGTCTCCTCTTTGTTTTTGCAGCGCGACCTCCGCCGTGGGCCTTTTGTTTTTACCCTCACCGATCTACACCAGAGCAATATTTTTGTTGATAAGGATTGGAATATCAGATGTCTAATCGATCTTGAATGGGCGTGCTCACGTCCGATTGAGATGCTACATCCTCCTCGTTGGCTAACAAATCAAGCCGTGGATATGATCGATGTGGTCGAATATGACAAAATTCGGCACGAATTCATGGACATCCTGGAAGAAGTAGAGCAGGACTTTTGCGCTGGAGGTCACGAAATCACAAGACTGTCACCGCTTATGAAACAAGGGTGGGAAATGGGGACGTTCTGGTATTCCCTAGCTCTCCGCAGCCCAACAGGTCTCTTTAGAGTGTTCTACGATCACATCCAGCCAAGCCTAGCAAAGGGGCATGAAGATGACAGTTCATTCTACCAAATCGTGATGTATTATTGGACAAAGAACACGAGTACGTTTGTTTCGGAGAAGACGAAAGACAAGGAGGACTATGACTTGCGGCTCCGAGAAGCATTTAAAGCTTGAACCAATACAGAGGATGTCAAAACCGCGGACATAAGTCTGTTCCTCTCTCCTGAACCGACTTGGACTCTTGCTCATCGCTAGCCCTTTCTTCGGCTTCCCTATCTTTCAAATCCAGAACTGTCTCACCAAGGGCCTTCAGTTCTGTTTTCATCCTGGCTGCCATTGCTGCTTCTGCAGAAGAAGACCTTTGTTTCATGGCCTTGGGCTGCACCTTCACACCGACGCGACCGACCATTGCCTCTTCAACAGTTCCATCGTGTGACGAATCTGAGCGTCGATCACCCATTATATGTTGGTGACGTTTGTGTCTTGATCCTTCGCGGGTTCTCGGATTAGTATCGCGATGAAGCCCATGACTATGCCGAACGAGGTTGTATAAGGCGGCGCATGCCTGGAGTTGAAAAGCTGAGAGCCTACTGCGCCACCTACCTGAGCATAACTGATAGCAAACGCAATAGCGAATGCTGACCCTGTTGCTTCTTTGGTTGTCTGTACTCTGTACTCGCCAGGGCACTAGTACGCACTACATTGCTTAGGTATATACCTACACAACACTCGCCTATTATCCACCGAGACTTCAGACCTCTAAATACTCTCTATAGAGCGATACCCTATATCCCAGTGACTTTGGCATTGCAAAGGCCGTCAAGAAGTCACAGACTGTGCGATACTATATGGCACCTGAGCTATCCAGGAGGGTGCCATACCTTGATATTACTCTAATTGTTCCTCTCTGACGATATCTTTTTCAATACCATGTAAGTTCGGGTGCGTTGTGTGATAATTTCTCTCGACTGTCTTTCCTCGACTCTTGAACACTCCTCCTGTAATGCCACCCTTCTCGAACAGATGATCAACATCCTCGAGCTCAAGCTGGTTAGTTTCCGGGAAGAAGCAGTAAACAATGGGAACCCAGCAAGCGTTTAAGACAGCGAATATGATGAATGTACTAATTATGCGTCAGCTTTGGAGACAGTGGAGTATATATATTTGAAATCTACTTACCGCCAGGAGATGTTGCCGATTGCGATAGGTGTGATTTGAACCACAGTGAAGACACACATCCAATTGATGAAAGAGCCAAGGGCTTGGCCTCGAGAGCGAATTCGTGTGGTCGAGATCTCCGCAGGGTAGAACCAAGGAATTGGTAACCACCCAATACCGAGGAAAATCTGGAAGACAAACACCATGGCCGTAGCACCAATAGCTGCTGGTTTGGTTCCAACCGAAAGAAGGATAGAGCACAAAGAGAAACATAAGCAGAGGCCAGCGGCCGATACCATGAGAAGGAACCGCCGGCCATAGCGATCTACTGTCCAGAGCGGGATAAAGGAAGCAGCGAGGTAAGTGAGAGAGGTACAGCCACCTAGAATTAAGGAGGTATTTCGAGAGAGATGCATTGCATTCTGATAAATCACCTAATTCGATATCCAACGTCAGTATAACTTTTGTCAGAGAATAGACGTCAACCGTACCGGAGCATAATAATTAATCATGTTAGCTCCGGTGAATTGCTGCATGAGATTGACAGCGCAGCAAAGAATAATTCGCCGGAGATTCTGGAGCTTGCCTCCCTGGAGAAGCTCGGAATAACGGAAGGGTCCTCCCAAACTCTCAATCTCGATGGACGCCTCAATCTGCTGACACTGGAAGATGACATCTGGATGATCCACAGTAGCATCACCTCCCTGTAGCCTTGCAAGGACCTCGGCTGCCTCCAAGTTTTTATTGTTCTCCATCAGATATCGGGGTGTCTCCGGCAACGGTAAAATCTGAAGGACCAGCAAGGTAGCAAAAACGCCCTGGAATGCCATCGGAAAACGCCATTGAGAGGGACCGTTAACGAAACTATAGGGTTAAGTTTGGTACTGCATGACTTCTAGTTAAAAGGGGCGTACCTCATTCCATAGTCTAGCCAGTAAGCTATACAGACACCAACAATAGTGACAACTGCTTGCATGCTCAAAAGCATACCCCGATTAGTACCTCGCGCCATCTCCGACTGGTAGATTGGTACTGTGGAACCTACATCTTGTAAGCGTTCCCTGTCGAGAAGATATAACCTGGCAAATTGAGCTTACTGTTGAAGCCATTGCCAATACCAGTGACAATTCTACCCACTAGCAGTTGGGCGAGGGATTGCGAAGATGCCAGAATTATCGTACCTGAAGGTTTGAAGATTAGCACCGCATTTTGTGAAGGGCAGTATTAGTATGACTTATTACCTATGATCATGGTTGAACCTCCAGCAAAAATTACTCTTTTCCGACCAAATCGCTCCCCAAAAGCGACGCAGAGTAGAGACCCCAGAGCGCAACCAATCTGCATCCAAGTTAATATCATCGCATCGCAGCGACAGGGAAAGAGAAGTACTGACGTCGTAAAGGGAGACAATTGTGCCCTGGAGCGATGAATCCGGGCTATTGAAGTCATGTCCGAATTGATTATTTGCTCCAATTATCCCGGACATTACACCCTGGGCAAGTATTAGGGCAGTCTACAGTGTCGAGAATTCGAGGATGGGGCTTGCCTGGTCGTATCCAAGAAGGAGAAACGCTTGACAGCTGGCCGCTACATCAAAGATCAGTCACGAACCTTAGCATACTATTCTTCTTGGAGCAAACCAGTAATGGCCCAGTCGAGGCGCCTCCCCTTCATCAAGGGGCCTTCCCCAAACATTTTAGAGCGGCAAGAATTGCGATTCGTTCAATCCGATTCTTCTCAAGAGCTGTAGCATGAATCGGAGTACCAAAAGACGTCAAGGGGTGAGATCGTATATAGACATTTGTGCAGCTCAAAATCAGGGGCAATATATAACTTGTTGCATTGCGGGGTACAAGAGCTGGAGGGGAGCCTGCTTTCGCTGTCATTTAACCCGGTTGCCGAGTGTGGAGAAACCTTGCCAGCTATAACTGAGCTCCGCCCCGGTTCCGCCGCCCCGGTTCCGCCGCCCCGGTTCCGCTGCCCCTGAGTCCTGACTCGAGTAGGCTTAGCGCTCTGGTCTCTGGGTATGGCGGGGACCATTGCATTTCCGTGAGATGCTGAAACCCGGGGAAGAGAAGGAGAGTGTGTGAGAGGTGGGAATAGTATAAGTACCTTCTATAAGTACAGGCTCAGCTCGCGTATGTGTGTCCCCCGTCCCTCTTCCCTGCGACAATGCCTCCCCCCGTATGCTTTGCGCCCGGAGAAGCATTCCAACTCGATATCCTCTTCCAGTCCTTCCATGTAGCCGTTGCACAAGCCATCATACTTAGAGTAAGCCACAGAGAGAGAGGATGACCTGATCAGAACCCCTTTCCCCATTAACGTCGCCAACGTAGGCCAAAAACCCATTTCCCACTTTTGCTCCAACAACCGCCGCTTGCGACTCGTCGACAGGTTCAGGGGAGAAGACATGCGATTGCGTTGTGGCGTCAGAGATAGGAACGAAAATCTTTTCGTGCTGTCGAGCATTCTTAATATGGAGGACCTTCATGCTGTACGGAGCTGGCATTGTACCCTTAATGTCTCCGGCAGGAAGGGTGCAGGAGGGGTTGAATCTAAAGGTCGTCCGATGATAATCTCCACTTTTCCAAGGCAGACCGAGCCTGTCAAAGAAGTTGTCAAATGCGTCCATGTGGGCGAAGTTGGGGAAGTGTAAGCCGATTATCACCAGACCTCCATTTCGAAGGTAGGGCAGAATATGTCCAAGCACTTCTGCATGCTCTCTTTTCGTCAAGCCTTCGTCGGTCACAAGGATCGCTTTTGGGGTATTAGCTTCGAGATACCGGATCGCACCGCTGGCGGACTTGGCCCGTTTCACGCGTGCAGAGTTGGAGAGGCTGTCGAACAAGGACGAGTACACCTGATCGAGGAAGCTCTGGAACTCGAGACTGAGGAGGAAGATCTCGGGAAGTTCGACGGAAGCCATTGGGAGGAAAGCTTTGGGTTGTTTGCGAGAATGGGGCAGGATGATTGGTGGTGTATCGTGGGGAGGGAGAAAGGGAAGGGAAGCAGAAAACCGGGACACAGCCACAGACGCCCCGGTTCTCCAGCCACTTCGTAGAGGCACCAGCCACTGGTTCATGCCTTACTTTCGAGGCCTTTACTGCAAATATTGTTTGAGGCGCCCCTCTCCGTCGTTTCTGGATACTAAGGTCTAGGCATTTCGAAGCCCTGGAAGCTATCTCCAGAAAGTATAATGTATCATGTCTCTCTAAGGTAAGATGTCAGGCAGAAAAGGGCCGGAGACTCATATCATCTATGTACGTACCGACGGTGCCGTGGTCCTATATCCCTGCCAAGCCAGCAGTCACATTCATAATTCATTACTTATCTTTTTTCTTAATCAGGAGCATTGACCAGCTGCCAAAACGCTCTTTATCGGGCTTGTCAAGGGTCCACCGAGATAAATACCTATCTACCTACCTAGTATGTACCTTAAGCCATCGCGACGGGGAAACACCCCTTCCATCGTCGTTCGGCTACTTATCTCGGCTAAACCCCTGATTCGGATCCCAATCGGGTAATTATCCGGGAAGGGTCTTGGCCGCAATCTTCCCATGCCCATGATATCTGCGGGATCCGGAGAAACCTTGTTCCACGTTATCCTCCCCGCCTTGAAACAGAAACCGAAACTCTGGAAACTTCATCTGTCTCTGTAGAGCCCACTTTCGCATCCAGTCTGAGCAGAAATTCAAGATGGAATTAATAGATATGGGCCTTGGCCTCGAGGGCACCCACGTCCTGGTCACAGGTGCTGCTGGTTTTATTGGTACGATTCACACTTCCCTTCTTCCGGGTCATCTCCAACAAAGCATGATCCGTCGAGGAAGCATTTTCATTTGCATACAAACCTGCAATCAGCATCCCAGTTTAAGAAGTTCACTAGATTATAACTATTTCAACTAACAATCTCCAGGCAGCGCCTGCGTCACGGCCTTTCTCTCCGCCGGCGCCTATGTGACCGCCGTGGACATCAATTCTACCAAGCTGGAAAGCCTTGGCCAACACGCCCATCTTTTCAAGGTGGTCGCTGACATTACATCTGAAGAAGAACTTGAAGCAGCATTTGAGTCCGCACGTGCGAAGTTCGGTGTTGTGGCCTGCTGCATCGCCCTGGCTTCGTTGGACTTGAGCGTTCTGAAGCACCCAGACAGCGTTCTAGACCTGGAAGTTTCCCAGTTCAAACGCACCTTGGAAGTCAACGTCGTGGGTACTTTCCTGACGGCACGTACATGGCTACGTGATTTAACTCAGCATGGGAATCCGAACATCACGCGGAATGCATCGGTGATTATTGTCGGCTCTGAGTCTGGTCACTTCGGCGAGGCCTCGAACCCAGATTACTCGTCTGGAAAATCCGCGGTACAGTATGGTCTGGTGCAGAGTCTGAAAGCAAGTGTGCCGAAACTCTTCCCAGGTGCGAGAGTCAATGCGATTGCGCCTGGTCCGGTCGACACGCCTCAATTCAGGAAGGAGTGTGCGCAGAATCCGCTTCAATTATACCTAGATTCGCAAGCTACGAGCGCCTCTGGGAAACCAGTCTCGCCAGAATCTGTGGCGAAAGGGATTGTGTTTTTGGCTAGTGAGGCTTGGAGCGGGAGTGTAATGGGTCAGATACTCAATGTCGACGGTGGGAAGTTCGGGAAGCTGATGTGGGAAAGAGGGCAATTGTGATTGCGAGCTGGTCATATGTAGTTGCAACTTTGAGTCAGTTTCTGTCGTTGCCACTGCTTGCAAACCTTCCACTCTTTGGATATCCTTGGCAAGCATTGGACGCCATAGGTATGCTCCCAGGAGTCCCTGATGGGGCATTGGGGGATACTTGTGAAGGCCGGTTTAGGTAGCAATGATCGCACCGCGAAATACATGTCGGGCCCAGAATATTGTTTGAGCGTGTAGTTTCATCATTATCTTGTTTCTAGAACCAACGAGTCCTTGTTTTTTGGAGGGGGCCAATACCCTAAATATCCTCCGCAGAGGTACAAGAGATACTCCTTACTCCTCCCCACCAGCTATCCAGTGCTCAGCTTCCGTACAAAGAAGCAAATCATACCAAAAGTCCCAATCATAATAAAAGTCAACGCACAGAAAATATAATTATTCTTGTACTATCCCTCTAACGGAGTCATATGCCCCTTGCATCACGTGTTCTGCGCTACCATTGTCGGCATCATACACATGACACCCTCGAACTGCCGCATTAGGTGGGGTATAGACTTCGAACAGTTTAGTATCTCTTATATGAACAGTCG
The DNA here is from genome assembly GCF_003019875.1 of Amorphotheca resinae ATCC 22711. NCBI lineage: Eukaryota > Fungi > Ascomycota > Leotiomycetes > Helotiales > Amorphothecaceae > Amorphotheca > Amorphotheca resinae. Next base: position 3,623,366 of record NW_020194471.1, read on the forward strand.
GCAACAACTTACGATGTAAAGAAACAGCATAATTCGATTGGCTTGGGTTGGCAATGGAATGTAGGCCCAACTGATCAGACATGTAGGTAACCTTCCCCGTGCCGTACTCCGCTTTAGCTGTCTGTTTTAACTTTCCTTCGGTCCCGGGAAACTTGGGGATGGCAAATCTCCTCTCGACCAATTCCCCCTGCAGGATCTTCATCAGACAATGCGAGTCAGCGTGGTCATGTACTGCGCTCCGCTTGCCCGGAGTCCAAACGAGGATGAGGAGGTTGAAGATCCCGGGAACCTCGAGGACAAGGTTGCGTGTGTACTGTTTTGAGGGGTTGGCATGGGCGTATGCGGACCAGTGGAGAGGATTAGAAACGTAGGAACGGAGGATGGATGTGAGTTGGGGGAGATTAGCGGTAGGAGTTTGAGTTAATGATCTAGTGATGGAATATAGAAGATGTGTGAATGGCGAGTCGCTGATTTGGCGGTGAGAGGGAGAGTGATTTGACAGCGAGGCCCTGTTTCGAAAATCTGGCTTGACTGTTAATCACGATCTATTGGGAATCTGGAAGATTGAGACGTGCCATCTGGAATGAAAGGGGACGGATCTTGTTGTTTGAGCTCGATTCCGTCATATTTCGAATTTCTGGCTATCCCAGCGATACAGCCTGTTGCAACGCCCAAGGTTCGTGGACTTGAAGCGATAGGGGTTGATCGCGAAAATCGCGCGAGGCTCGGCTTGAATGGATTCATGATGAAAATCTCAGACGACAGAGTATCAGGGAGCAAGAAAACAGTTGCGAGAGCCTTGTAGAGAGGAACGATTTTTGCAAATTGATGATTGTGAAGAGAAGAGGGGATGAAAAGGGTTGAGTCTGGGCGACACGTTAACTAACTCGCTTTCCAGGGATCCGGCCTCGGGAACATCCTTGGTTTGGTAGGTGGCATGATAGGAGACATGACTTGTTTTCCGGGGCATTATTAACAGCAACTGCGCCACCAGACCTGTCTGGGTACTCCTCTCCTCCCCCTCCCTGTCTCGAAACGGTAGAATGATCTCAAAATTCCGCAGTCGTTTGTGACATCTCATACGGCTTCACCCTCACCGAGCTTCAAGCAATCGACTTTCGTGTTGAGGACCCCCAAAGATTCTTCGAATATGGTTGTGACGACGTAGGTATCCGCACAAGTCGCACTGACCTTCCCCAGTGTGTTTTCCGAGCGAAAGCTAACCCTCCTATGATTCATTCCCCCTCTTGCACTCGCCTTCCATCGGTCAATGTCCTCAGGACATCCGGAATCGAAATCCAATCAGAAGGGTTGAGCGGGGTCATCAGGTCCACGGTGGCGGGATGATCCTTATCGGCTTCCCGTACTCGCTTTGGCGGTGTGCCACACACACGTACTTTGCAATCAGACACAGATGAGAGTCTCCCCTGACAAAAGAGAATGTAGGTGGGGAGGGAAAGAGTAAAGGGGCAAAAGAGATGAGATGAAGGATGAACCCATCCATATGCCTTGTGATGATACCTCAAAGAGAAACCAGATGACACGGTGAAATGTCGTCATTATTGACCACCAACAAAACTGATGTAGACTCAACTCAAGAGACCCCAAGAGGTCCTTGTAACACGAAAGAGCAACCAAGATAACAGCTCAGGGGAGCCTCCAATGAGAATTCGGCTGAGGACCATCTGAACCTCCCAGAGCAACTCGACTCTCGTGAAATCATCACTCGTCTCTGCGTCCTGGAACCCATCTGCATGTTGGCCACTGTGGTACACCGGACTCGAAACACAAGAGCAAACCCGCTCGAGTCCGTTTCATTGGTCGTGTGCACTTGCGCAAAAGTCTGCCGTAGACTCCCTTGCCGTCTGGTTCTCTCTCTTGAGTTGGAAAGCAAAGAAAAGTCGGGTAGAAACCGTCAAACTTTGAGGAAAATCGTAGATACTTCTACATTGATATCAGGAGGCAAAAGGAGTAAAATAGACGAAAAAGAGGAAAGAAAAGGGGTGGAGAGAAGGCCTCATAAAGTATTCGTCGTCCAGTGACTTGAGCCTAGCCTTAGCGAGGACAAGGGCGATGGCGTGCGAATTGCAATTTTCACGTGACTTCAAGAGCGGTCATTCAAGACATGCACGTGATGCTACCATTTATTGGTGCCTAAGGTAAGTCAGGCATTCTTTGTCGGATATCTCCGGGCACGTCTCGCTTATGGCTTGCCTCCGTCACCATTTTGGGAAGGCGGTGTGAAGCGGCAGGCGCTTATGCCTTACCTTATCTCCTTGTCGCGCCAAGCCGGCGACCTCCACCACGCGTATCGTGAAGTTTTTCGTCTATCAACGGCCACTATCAACACCAGATGCCTGTTCTATCTCGGGCTGACAGGATACAGACTACCTGACTCATCATTCAAGTGAACTTCTGGGGCTGACAGGGGAGTTTATCCGGTGGACAATGACAAGAGTGGGATGCAACTGTAATTCCAGCTTATCAAGCAGCATCTTCTCCATCTATCTCTCTTGCGGCGTAAGGATGTTATGAACAATTAAAATTATCACTGTCTTTGCACCGCAATCGTGACGGAGTACGTCCCGAAAGAAACGGTTTTTCTCCCCATACGATATGCATACGAGAAGCTCATTGGCTTTTCTTTTCGTAACCTCTTCTTGGGACCGCGTGTATTAGCCGTTGGTGTGATGTCTCGTTAATTAAACACGCGTCTGGGTGCAAGGAAGCTCTCCCCATGCTATCGTACCTGGGCTAAACCAGAAGAATGAATGGGATTTATATAAATAAATATGACAGCTTTGCCATCTTCAGTGTCGTTCTGGTTTGTTTCCATCCTGCGTTCCCTGCCTGCGATCACTGCCTGCGTCTCCTCAATCCCTCAGCATGGCTTCGAAGTTCGTGCGCCGCGTTGGCGCAATTGTTCTTGCTTTGACCCTTGCAGTTGAGGGATCGATCTCCAGTGCTGGAGAAACCGTGGTTGTGAATGGGATCAGTTACTTTGCTGATCCAAACTCGGTTTCGATCATTGCTGCAACCCCGGAGATGTTGCGCTCGGCGTCGCCCAAGGATGGAGACTTGATCCCGTTGACGGTCATTGATGATTCATCCAACTCTTTTACCACCTCTGTTTTCAGATCAATTGTTGCCAATTATAGTGCTGCCGACGATGTCTTCAACCCTGGATTCCTACAAGGTAAGCTTTGCTTGCCAACCTGAACTTGGTAACTAATATCTTCCAAGCCATCTACCTCAAGCATGTTGGATCCGGCCCGGCAACTGTCAAATATCCTCTTGGGGCTGCCCTCACTGAATATGGGACCAAGCTATTCATGCCATCTCGTGACTATACTAAATCTGTCCAGAGCCAAGGACAGAGCATCACGGGCTGGAGAACGGAAATCCCTGCTGGGCCATACTTCCTGTCTGTGACCACTGGTGAGGTCTTCAAAGCCTACCGTCTTTACTCCGACGTCCAAGGGGCCTTTACTGAAGGACTGAGAGCAAACCCGAATGGAACTTATTCTGTCCTCAGCGCCGCCGTCCCGGGAGCACAGAGTCCAACAATTGGTGTTCCATCTCGACTCTACTACACCAAGACGGATTCTCAGCCGCTGGCCGGGGTCCGCGTTGGGGTGAAAGACATTTTCGACATTGCCGGCGTGAAAAGCAGTCTCGGAAACCGAGCGTACTACGATTTCTACCCGCCTCGGAACAGCACTGCCACCGCCGTCCAGCGATTGATTGACGCGGGAGCGGTGATCGTCGGGAAGATGAAGACTTCGCAGTTTGCAAACGGAGAGACGGCTACTGGTGACTGGGTCGATTACCACAGCCCTTTCAATGCTCGCGGCGACGGGTATCAGGATCCCTCATCCTCGTCCGCAGGACCTGGCGCGGGCATCGGCTCGTATGACTGGCTAGACCTCGGACTCGGATCGGATACCGGTGGCTCGATCCGCAACCCATCTCAAGTCAATGGTTGTTTCGGCAATCGACCGTCCCACGGTCTCGTGCCCCTGGATGGTGTGATGCCTCTTTCGCCCGCCCTCGACACCGCCGGTTTCCTGACTCGAGATCCCGTCCTCTGGCACACAGCCGCAAAGGTGCTCTACGAAACGAATATCACGAGTAACTTCACTGGCTTTCCTAAGAAAATCATCACCAGCGGCTTCCCCACGACAGCAACAACCGAGGCAGAGACGATCCTTCTAGGCTTCCTCTCGAAACTCGAGTCCTTCCTAAATGCCACGACTACCGCGCTAGACTACAACACTCTCTGGGCGAACACCACCCCAGTCGCGGCCGGCGGCGCCTCCATTAACGAATATCTCAACATCGTGTACCCCGTGCTCATCTCACAGCAGCAGTACAACCTCTTCACGCTCCCCTTCTACGCTGACTACGCCGCCGCGAACCAAGGCCGCCGGCCATTCATTGATCCCAGCCCGCTGATCCGCTGGACATGGGGACAGGTCAACGTTAGCAGTGACGCAACAGAGCAAGCGATTGCTAGCAAGAACGTGTTTATGGACTGGTGGGCCGAGCAAGTCGTGCGGCCCGACGCGGAGAGCTGCAGCGAGAGCCTGATGCTGTATCCGGGGACGCTTGCGACCCCGACGTACAGGAATGTGTATCGAAGGTGAGCCGGCCCCGCTCTGTCGCGAAACGCTTTCACCAAGACAGAAACTAACTCGCGAATAGTGCACCAGGAATCCCGTCCGGGTTCGGTATTTCGCGCGTGGCGAACTTTGCTGAGGTGCCGGATATGGTATTCCCTAGTATGTGTTCCCCCTTAATCATCCTCGTCTCCTTTCTCCCCTCCCATTCCACACTCTACCCCCCCCCCAACACAAAAAATAGAAATCGAAAATGCTAACGCACAAACCCCAGTCGGTCAAGCAGCCTACAACTCAACCATCACGCTCAAAGAAGAATACCTCCCCGTAGCCGTCGACATCGTGGCCGCGAAAGGGTGTGATGGGATGGTATTCGCGCTCGCCGAGCAGCTGCTGTCAGCAGGCATCATCGCGATTCCTAAGACGGGAAGTACGTTGTATTGAGTTGTAGATATCTATAGGTAGTTATGAATGAATTTATGGTGATGATGATAATGTTGAGAAAGAATGCGGGGTTGCTTGTATATTTGTATATTTGTATGCATGTATATATATGTGTATATGTAAAGGGCTTTGATGGATAATGTTTGTGTTATGTGTTGTGCGAGATGGGGTATGATGGGTGCATGATGGATGGGATCGGTTGAGAATAGGGGGTAAGTAGGTGGCAGAGGTACCAGACATCAGCTACTACTTGCCTTGAGTATACACGTAACCTCACTCATCATCCTCCACCCCCGAAAATAGGCAGTTACTAGCACAAAAGAGCTGAAGACATGACCGGGGCAGTAGAGGGAAGAAACAGCGGAGTATTGCTTTTCGAATACTGTTTGTGACATTAACAACCTCGGCATTGCTAAGATTCTTCATTATTCATCTACCTATTTACACATTGCTGGATGATATAAGAAATGTTTCCCCCCCTATCCCCATATCAGTGCATTTCCATCCCAACGAGTCATCATATGTACAATAATCCCAAGGCAGTGTGTGTGGCCTTTTATTAACTCCAGGTTTTTTTACCAAATTTTTTTCCACCTGTCCTGCTTTGTTCTGCAATCATGATTTCTCATGATGTTTGTTCTTCATATTAGGATCCGAGTCTTTTTAGACGGTCTTGCCACCGCAATCAGGGATCACTACCCCGGGCTTCAGGTTCCGGTTAACATCCAACAATCCCCACTTGTCCTCCCAATCTTTGCCTGGCGTATCGTAGATGATCTTCCACGGCTCGTCAAAGGCCTCGAACCAGAAATAGGTCGTGCCGTTTGCTAACGCCTGGCATACCCATTGATCCATAAAGGTGTTCATCTGCGGGATCCCGGCCACTGATCCATTTACGCACGTTGAGGCGCCACCGCAATCCATGCCACCTGCAGAAGGCCATCCCGTTTCAGCGATGATGTTCTTCGAGAGATCGGTTTGGAGGATCGTATCGTGGTTGGTCCAGAAATCGTAGGTCCAAGAGGCGGCGACATCGGCATTGACGCCGGCGAAGAAGGGGTGGATGTTGGCCATGAGGTAGTCAGCCTCACTTGCCAATTCCGCGGTCCAGTCATCACCGAGATCTGAGGTAGCAACAGGAAGATTGATTCCTTTGGCTGTAAAGTTTTGCCTAACGCCTGAAAGTATCGCGCCTAATTCTGCGGATGTCATATCTTGTCGGTAGAGAACTTCATTACCAACAATAACCCCAACGAAAGACGAATCACCGTATTTGTCTAAGATGTTGTACATTTGCTGCAGCTGGCGGTCATTTGTCGTAGAATTGTTGTCTAGCCATACCCCAAGCCACACCTTGATGGTACCGTTCAGTTTCAATTGGTCGATTGAATGGAGCAGCATTTCAGTTTGATTGCAATCAGTCCCATAAAGTCGAACGGTGTTCGTGAGCTGAGATAGAATAGCAAGATCGAGGGTGACGTTGTTCTGGGACGGTGGAACGGTGAGACAACCGGGATATTGGGTGTTCATAGGCGTGTAATCAATGCCAGGGAAAACTTTGTGCAGATTCTTGTTGTTCATGAGCGCCCGAACCTCGGGAGAATCGGCGTTGAAGTCTCCACTGGATGATGTGCTGCCCCCGTTGGATTGTCCAGATCCTGATCCCGACGACGACGATGATGATGATGATGATGAGCTCTTTGATGAGGATGAATGCCTAGACCCAACTACTCCTCCGACAACACCCCCGACAATGGCGCCTATGATCACGAAGGCCGCCACACCGGCCACAATCCATGCCATCTTCCTGTTCCTGCGAAATTCGTTACTCAACCACGCGCTCTTCTCTTGTACAGGCGCAATATCATGCTCGCTTGGCCCCTCATATGCCGTATTCTGAACGGGATCGTATGATTGATTCCCGTTCGCACCCCGTCCTACTATACCACCCAAAGACCCAATTATTCCTCCAGCAGCGGCAGCTCGGGCAGCAGCCGGTGGTGCGTTGTTAGCGCTCTGGGCCATACTTAATCTCGACCCTCTATTGCTATTCACATATTCCAATCCATCATCTCCATCGTCCTCGATGCTATTTGGGTCAAGTCCAGCGGCCAATCCGGGCTCGAGGCTTCGTGAGTATCGATTGTAAGGGTTGTCGGAAGGATTCTCGACGTATGCCTCATCGTTGATGCTGGGATGTGACAGTGGCTGTGACAGCGTCAATTGGGAGTGTGAGGCAGCCATGCCGGGTGAAGATGCAGCGGCACCTAGAGGCTGCAAGGAAGTTTGAGAGGTTACTGCTTGGGGTCTTGCGTATGGCGGGTCGGGTTGTCCTAGTGGTTGGCCACCAAGGGGTGACTCTGGATATGAAGATACACGCATCAGTTCTGGATCATAGCCTGGTGTGTTCCTCATAGCCTCCAGCCCGCTCTCTCTCGGTTGTGTATCTGCGACGCCCATTGCAATACCGGCAATGCCCCCCGCAGCTCGCTCTCCAAAATTATCAGCCCCCGGGGTAATGTTGGAGTATACGGACTCTCTATAGTTCAGCGGTTGACCCCAAATCCGTCTGTCACGGTCTCCAGAAGTGGAGACAGGGTCTGCTGGTTCCCCGTAATTCTGCAGTGGCTGTGAGGCTTGTTCGTCTCTGCTATATCTTCGTGCAGCTCGCAATCGTTCGAAGTGACTGTCGGGATGTGCAGTTGGACTCAACGGGCTGCCAGGAGAAGAGGGATAGGGTTCTCGGTAGGATGGTGACGGTACTTGAGTAGATATCCGGTGTGGCTGGGGGAGAGGAGGGGTTGGTGGACGGTGGTAGAACCCTTCGCCCTCGGTTTCTTCAAAGAAGCTTTGGCGAGACATTTTGACAAGACAAGCAAAGAGAGGATCGTCCGGGGACAGATCCGTAGATTTACTCGCAAATTCTCCTCCAGTCCACGTCCGCCTTCGTATTCGCTTTCACGAGCAGCCTGGTGCTTGGTAAGATCCGTGATGCGATTCGTATCGCCCTCCGCCCTTCCCGCAGAGAATACGAGGGGTGCTGGTATACGGGTCCGCACGAGAATGTCTGTATTTCCGTAAGTCAACGTTCAAGACACTATCGAGACTATGGAGTGGAAAAGGCTTCCAGACCATCCGAAGAAAACACAATTGCCCCATAACGGGTCCAACTGACAACACGCGCGACTCCATTATTGGTGCAAGAGCGTCGGTGGCTGGCGATGCTGTTACAGGCGTGGTTGGCCGATGAACGCGGAGCCTCGGAGCGTGGAAAAATCGATTGAAATTCGATTTAAATAGAAACGCGGGCGGGGGGAACGTCGCGCTATTATGTTTGTTAGCCGGGGTCACCCTTTGGCCCTCGGTCGAATAATAAGCCTTTCTTCAGTAATATACGGGATAGAGGACGTCTGCAGAAGAATTGGGGATATATATACCTAGGTACTTGCGGCCGCTCTGGAAACAAATATTTTCCGAATTTCCCCAGACTTAAGGGGTATGGCGAAGGCTACAACCGCTTTGGCGGCGCAGTTGGTAGCAACGAAGATCATGACATAATATGATTTGCCCCTCCTTCACCCCGCAGGCATCATCAACTGCATCTATCACTCATCAAAAGGATCAGTAATCATTGGCAAAGTTCTGACTCTTCTCAACCTTGACCTCGGAAGGCGAAGTGGTGTTAATATTCTATATCTATCAACCTCAAAATCAAAATCAAAAGCATAAACAAAATCAAAATTCAAATCACAATACCTCGTTGATATTCGGGTGAGACAGCACCAGGAACAACAATGGCCAAGGGATTCAGGGAACTGCTTGGCGTCGCGCCATCCGCAGCCTCCACCAAAGACAGTGTCTTGATTATCATCGACGCCCAGAACGAGTATGTTATGCACAAGCACGATGATGATGATGATGAACAACCCCTCAAGTAAACTGACATTGGAAAGATATGCCACCGGTCACTTGAAGACAGAGAATGTAGACTCTACCCGCAAAGCCATCCACACTCTCCTCGAGAAATACCGCGCAGCCGGCGCTCCTATCGTCCACGTCCTGCACGATACACCCGCCGGTGCACCAGTCTTCACGCCCGGAACTGACCTCGCCAAGGAGTTCTCCGAGCTCACACCCAAAGATGGCGAAAAGGTTATCCATAAGCTACAGCCTGGCTCCTTTACAGGAACGGGCTTGGATGCCTACTTAAAGACAACGAGCAAGCTTAAGCTGGTATTGACCGGATACATGGCCCATGTATGTGTCAGTACCACTGCTAGGCAGGCTGCTGAGAGGGGCTATGATGTGGTTATCGCCGAGGATGCTGTTGGCGATAGGGATATTCCGGGGGCGAAGGCAGCGGATGTGGTCAAAATGTCTCTCGCAGAGTTGGCAGATGCTTTTGGGAGTGTTGTCAAGGCCAGCACCATAAACTAAATAGTCCCTGAACTGGTGTATAGTAGGGCTAAACGATTCTTTGCATTGTCGTTCAAGCTTCGTCACAGCGACTTTTTGAACAACTGTAAATGCCCCCAAGGCCCCCGGTTCCCTCGAACTGTGGATGTTATTCAAACTCGAGGAGAATGGCGCAACTCTGATATTCAGGCGAGGGTTTCGACATGAACCGCTTTATCAAGGCTTGGCAGCCTCCGATACCTTCCTCCAATATATCTTGGTATCCGAGAAATCATGTCGAACCTGCGGAAAGTCGATCTCGTCACAATCCTGGACCATCTCTTCCAAACTTTTCGCAACTATATCCGTCGTCTCTGACCTACTACTGTATTAGCATTTAGACGCCCGAGAGCCATGCCTTCACGTACAGATTAAATTTCCCAAAATTAGCAACATCCGTTCCGATGAGAATTGCAGGCCTTGGTGCATCGCTGACAGTCTTGTACACATCCGCGTAGCAATGTATAGCATACACTAAGCTACTCTCCGTTATCTTGCCAAACGCTTCTGGGTCTTCCACCACGGTGTATCCGAGAGAAGTAAGGAATTCCCGATCGAGATCTGTGAATTGAGGATCTTGAAAAATACACCCAGGGTTGCCTCCTAACATTCCCGTTAGTTCATGAATATCATATGGACAAGATAGGTATGCATACCTAATGTGGCGACGGCCGTACGCAAAGCTGCCAGTTGCGTATAGCTAGCCCTCCTGCCCTCTCTCCTGGCATTCTGCAGACTCCCCAGCCCAAGGACTACCACATTGTCCGCCTTCCTGCGCCCCTCCACCTCCACCAACTTGTCCTTCAAAGCTTCACAAGCTTCCATTGTCTCCCACTGCTTCGTGTAGTATTCGAAATCCTTGCGCGTCTCCTCCAGAGTCTGGTTGATGTAGCTGACCCCATTCTTCTCAAAATCACCGGCGTGCAACCGTCCCTCCTTTTTCGTCAGAGCCGAGCGACGCGGGGTATCAACGACATGTGTCCATCCGTCTCCATCCTCTATCTGCTGTCTCTTCGTATGGACGATTCTTGGTTTAGAATTTGCATTCTGGGGATTCTTCTTGCGATTTGTGTGCGGCATCGTGGTGGGGGAGGAAGTTCTCCTCTTGTGGGTTATGAGATGACTTCAGAAAATGGCACCCAGGGAATTGAACAAATCGAGTGGTCCTGTAGCGCAAGTCCCTTGGGAGAAATCAGATAAAATCGATCGATACCGTCTTGCTATTTTGTCTTGGTCGTAGGAATGCCCCGCAGTCAATCGAGTTTTTAAAATTTCCGGATTTCAGGGTATGGGTTTTAGTTGGCAGAACGGACAGCCACCGCCTCCGCTTTGGGACGGGGTGATTACTGGTGTCTCTCGGGCCGCCCCGTCTCCCTCGAAGCGCTCTGATTGAGTTGAAAGCCATAAACCAAGAGACAACTCTGGTATCATGAATCCATGATCGATACAGCCCGTGTCTCAGAGACTGATTCTGACTGATGGGCAGCACTGCGATGCGTCGTGGATGGTATTGATAATTTGAGGGTCGCATAACAACCACCGAATGGAGATCAATCAGGCGAGCCTCCCCGCACCTTGTCGATAACATGAAGATATACGGTGCAATCATCGAGTACCGTACAGTATAGTACAGTACCTCTCTCCTTCACTGCATCGCCTTCTTGTCATCGACTCACTCCGTCCATGGCTCTCTCTCTCGATGGCTGGGTAGCAGCTCTCGCATCTGCATGGCGATGCGAGGGCAGAGTCCCGAGCGGCTACAACGCTGGCTGGAGTCGCTCTCTCCTTGCGTCGCACCCCGGACGGCGCATGCGGGAGCTCTCCTCCGCACGCCCAATTGGCTGCGCCGTGATGCTTGTCTGCAAATCACGGCTCTGCTCAGATCACCTCTAACTGCTTGCAGCTTGGGACACCCTTCGGCGGCCAGAGGCAATTCAGTATCACGCATTGCCGCAACGTGAGTGGTTCATCGCCATCTCGCAACCGCCCAGATGCATCGCCATCCCACAAATGAGAGCTTCGGCTTCGGCCTGGAGCAGGACAATTGGCGGTTGGATGAACGGCAACAGCAGAGTACCGTCACCGGCAGGTGGACAATCCATAGGACAAAAAGGTCCCGACAGCCAGGAGACCAAGATGGCGACCTGCTCTCTGTATTCAACGCATTCCAGTATTTCTCCAGAAAAGTCCCTCTCCCTTTCATATACGACTCGAGCCGGTGTGGTCTGGTACTTTTCACACGAGTCTCTCAAGTGAGCACTACCGACTCTATTTGAGTGTCCCAGCACCATGGTTTCCAGGTTCTCGTTTCTTATCGCCGCGATATGGATGCTGGTGGGAGGAAACGCACATACCGTCATCACGTACCCAGGATGGAGAGGAGATAACCTGATCACGAACGAGACCTTCCCCTATGGCATGCAATGGATGTATCCTTGTAAGCATATCTCCCTTTCATTACTCGAACCGGGCCTTCAGAGGGCGGACTGAGCCAGAGTGGGAAGAAGGAAGAGGCTCGGGGCCGGAAGAGTTGAGGAGGCAGCTCTGTCTTCTCTGAAGCTATCACAGTTCTACGGCACTCTGTCTACTTTCTCCCTGAATTTTGACCTCTCGGCAATCTCAAGTCTTCAACAATCGCTAACTCGACCCTCCCAGGCGGCGGCATGCCCACAACCACCAACCGAACCAAATGGCCCATAACTGGAGGAGCTATCGCTGTACAGCCCGGCTGGTTCCAAGGGCATGCCACAGCCTTTTTCTACATGAACCTCGGGTTTGGGACCAACGGGCCCGACGGCGGACCACCAAACATGTCGAACCCTATGGTGCCAGTATTCCAAATTGTCGGGCCCTCGAGGAACCCATACCCCGGAACGTTCTGTTTGCCGCAAGTGCCGCTGCCGGCGAACACGACGGTGAATGTTGGGGATAATGCCACCATACAAGTGGTAGAAACGGCTGTCCATGGCGCTGCGCTGTTTTCCGTAAGTACACTTCCCCCCGCCCGCTCCCCTCGGTCCATTAAAAGAAAAGGGAGATAGAATAAACTAACATATTCCCCTTCAGTGCGTCGACATCACCTTCGCGCTCCCCGAAGACGTAGCCGAGGTCAACTCCTCGAACTGCTTCAACAGTTCCACCATCTCCTTCAACAGTGTCTTCTCCGTGGCCCAGACCGCGACCTCATCCGCCACTCGCACACTGGCTTCCGTATCAACACTATCGCTCTCAGCGCTCCTCATGTGGGCTCTGCTATAGATAGTCAGTCATTGTTAAGATGGCGAGAGTGATTTAGTTACCTATGAAGGAGGAGATGAGATAAGATACCACTTTTGCTGCTGGGTGCGCGGGCGTATATAGGCGTTCTGGAGTGCAGCGGAAAGCGGGAATAGCGGGTATATATACACTTTACAACAATACTTCATTATAATTCCTGATTGTCTGTCTACCTTAGGTAGGTAGCATTCATTCAAAACTGTCCCATTGCCCGACACGGGAACGAGGAAGGGGACAAGGTACGAATAATAGATGTCTGGGACGAGATACGAATGATACGAGACTATTTCGTAGTTTCACATGGCATTCTTTTAATCACGTTCAAAACCAGAAATCGATTCAGATTCTATGATCTCTTATCTGGGGTGCACTCTTTTCTTCTCTTACGCTTGCTAAGGCCGTACTTTTTTGTTTTGAAAGAGCCCACAAAAGGAGGCTCTATGGAGAAAAAAGAAAAATGCAAATGCTGTTTCCGCAGCTTATCGCTCATTCATCGTCAGTCCGTCATGAAACGACCCCCGTTCTCCTATTTCAGCAGCGTCCGGATTTCCGCCGCGACGTTGCGGATCCGGGGATCGGTCGCCTTGCCTACAGCTGTAGAGATGCTCTTCTCGATGCCGTAGACATCCTTCGCTGCGCTTCTCACCTCGTCGCCAAGCGTGAGGAGAGTCCCGATGGCTACCAAGGCGCGGTAGACGACTTCGGAATCCGTCTGCGTGTTGAGGATCTTGCCCAGGGTGTCGACTAAGGCGAGCACGTGCTCGAAATTGGTGGTGTGGGTCTCGGCGACGAAATAGACGGCGTAGTTGATGTACACTGTAGCTGCGGCCACGAGGAGGTTGCGGTTCGTGCTGCTGCTGATCGTGGTGGATATGATTTCTTGTATCTTGTCGAATTCCGAGACTGCGAGAGCCCGTCCCTCCAGAGACTCGAACAGATTTGCAAAGGAACGGACTGCCATCATTACATGATTCTCTGCAGGCGGTTGAGCCTCCATAGCGCCAGCTGCTAAGACGTCGATAATGTTGCCTCCTCGATGGTTAAAAGATGCAGTCATAGGTGCAACGGCAAGCAGACGTAGAAGATCCAAGCCTGGGAGTCGATCCTTGTAAGGCCAGACAGTCGCCAGCTTGATAGCCAGCTCAAGCCCACCTGAGACCGACTGCGATGTCTTTGTAGCGCCTGCAGATTCCAAGTGCTTGCACAAGCTTTCCAGTATCGTGAGCTCCGTTGGGTTGAGTGACAGTTCCTTCTGGCCGTTGGCGATTAGTGCTTGATTTAGCTCTTGTATCTTCTTTTGGATAGGGGGTATCCTTGCAACCAGAATGGACAGATATTCTTTCTGTGGAAGGATCTTGGGTGGTGATACAGATGCTGCGGGCGAGGTTTCTCCAGGCCGGTATCTGCTGTCGCTTCCCCAGGGATCAGAAGGTCCTTGTGATTGTTGGGATTCACCAATAGTAGCTCCTTGGGTGTTAGTCGTGATGAAATTTGCAACCTGGTCGAGGTAGCTGATAGGAAGCTTATTGTCCTCGATAAACTTTGTTGCAGCCTCGTATGGATTTTGTGAGAGGTTGTAAGCCAGCTTCAGGGGGGGTTTTCCATCTTCGATATCCACGTCAAATACGTAGTCGTATTCCTTCCCCATGTGGGGTACCTATGCCAATGTTACAATCACATATGGTGTTGATTGAATGGATGCCTTACCTTTCTTCCGCTGCTTCCAACGGCATCAACGACCGTCCCAACGTTGACCCATTGACCTGCTCCTGATTGGGGATTAGCCTACAATCGTTTATCATTAACCAAGATACTTACCAGCAGACCAAGTATGTGCCGTGACAGACCCATCTTGCTCCCGAATCATCTGTACCTGGCCCTCTTTTGTGCCTCGCTTCTGAACCAGGAACTCTGGTCCCGGTAACTTTTCCTTGTTCACCTCACCAACCTGCTGTTGGGGAATCGAGGATGCCTTCACCGATTCCTCGAATTGGCTTATAGTCTCCGCATCTGCCACTCGTTCCGGGCTCCTCGTAAATATGCGGACAATTCTATCGCTTGCCCCGGAAACGATATCACCTGTCTCCGGACACACAGCTACTCCCCAAACAGAAATAGCGGGGTGTGTAATTGTTTGTATGCAATCGTTCCCCCTCCATACTCGTAATGTTCGATCCTCGCCGGAGCTCACGAGCTCGCCAGAAGGTGTAGCCGCCAGAGAATATATGAAGGAGTCATGGCCACGAAGCTCTCCCACCTGTGTCCCAGTAGCTGTCCATAACCGAATAATCCCACTATTGCATGCTGATGCAAAATCAGCGGCACTTGGATGGCCTTTCGGTATCCTGCACAGAGCGCGGACGGGCGCATCGCTGCCTTGAAATTTCCGAATCAGCTTTCCAGATGTATGGAATACCCGGATCAGTTGGTCTGCACATGCTGTAACAACTGTTTCCGAATCCAAGGCAAGAACAGCCCATACGCTGCCTTCATGACCCTTGAGAACTGTTTGGCTCTCCCATTTCCCAACTGGCCAGATTCTTGCCTCACCATCCCATGCACCACTAACAATGAATCTCCCGGCGGGGTCAACATCCAAAGCGCAAACATTCCGACTATGGCCAAGAAGGAGGGCCTCTGCATTGTCTCCTGGTGCCTTCGACGGCTCTCGCACTTCAATCACGGTATCTTGTCCACCTGATATAACGAGGCCTTCAGAAAACTGTTGACTCGGAGAGAGGTATGTAACAGTATTGACAAATCCAGTAGCATTTGAGGCGATCTTGGCGTCGTAGACAGGTGGGTTGTCAGAGAGGAGGCTCCATAACCGCACTGTACCGTCTCGGGAAGAGGAGATGACAGCTTTCGAGGTGGGGAAGCATACTGCACGAACCTATATTACCAGTAAGTCAGTACAAATATGCTCATAGAAGGTGGATAGTTCATGCGCCAGGTGGGGGAGGGCAGAAAGGACCAAGGTTAGGATGAGCTCACATCGTCCTCATGACCGGAGAGCGAGGCGGAGAGTTTGTAGTCTGTCATCTTGGATAGATTATATCGCGGCGGACTGGTGATCAAGGAGATGAACAGAACATGAAGGAATCCAGGCTGGTGTGGCGGGATTGAAGAGTTCGAAGAATGAAGTGCTCTCCTTGCTACTATAAGCTTCCACAGTAATGCTGTACGTACTGTCCGTACCTACCTATGTAATCACCACCGATGCGGCTGCTTTATCAGATCGTGCCTTATCGCGGAGAAAGGATCCACCGCTCCGGTTCGTTTCATCCACACTGAAGGCTGAATCGGGTTTAGGCCCGTATCCTTTTCGGGGCTACCAGATGCGAATGTGATGAATTCCACGGGCAGAGACTCACCATCTTGCATTCACCACAGAGCTTCACGGCTGCTTGTGGATACGGATAGGAAAACAGCTCTAGTAACGACTTTACGACCGTCTGACGAATCTTCTTACCGACTTCCCCTCCTTCGTACGTACATATCTCTGGAGTTTTTGAAATACCTTTCTCTGGACGACGGCATCCAACGGGACGCGAACCTTTGTGTCTACCTACCCGCCTCTCCTTCGGTCCCAAGAATCTTCGACATTCCCTCGCTGAGTCGCACAGAAGTCATTCCTTTAGAAGACAATATCTACCAAGTCTCGACTTACTTTCCTCATCTACCTCTCGCGCCACTTATCAGTCATGGCGGGGCCTGAAATCTCGAAACAATATGTTCCCTTGACGTGCCACGGACATTCCCGACCGGTCACGCACCTTAGTTTCTCTGGATTTGTTGCGGAGGAAGAGTACTATCTGATCTCAGCATGCAAAGGTACATTTAACCATGGTTTGCGACGAAATCCCACTAATGCGGCAATCAGATAACAATCCCATGCTCCGCGATGGTGTAACCGGCGACTGGTATGCTCTGAACAAGGGCGACTGTGGATAATGCTTATATGTGCAGGATTGGAACTTTCTTTAAACACAAGGGTGCCGTCTACCAAGCGAGACTTTCGCCGGATGCTGCTACAGCAGCGACTGCTTCTGCAGACTTCACCGCGTATGCCCCTCTGCCTCTCGTCTATCACTAGTACTAATTATCTTCAGGAGGGTATGGGATACCCATAGCGGCGAGGAGATCTGTGCTATCCAACACCATCATATCGTCCGAGCGATTGCCTTCCCTCCTAAGTCGAGTAACCTTCTTGCGACTGGAGGAATGGAAAAGAAACTCCGAATCTTCGACCTTGACAAGATAGCACCAATCTCTAACCCTTCCCCGAACGGCGCAGTCCCTTCGACGAACGGTACTTCCGATGGCAATGTTATACTTGCAGAGACGGGGTTTGAAATTGGGCCTGGTGTCCACAAGGGAACGATTAAGGCTATTGTCTGGACTCAAGATCCGAATATCCTCGTTACAGCCGCAGATGACAAGGTCATTCGATGGTGGAACCTGGATGCACGAACGGTCGTGAAGGAACAAGTTGTTCAGGGAGAGATTGGCTCCTGCGAATTCACCAACGTGAAGCCCGAGCCGAACGACATTGGTGGCGGACTACCAGTCTTGACGATTGCTGCTGGAAATACAGTGTACTTCTTTGGCGGACCCAGTGCTAGCACACTGCTGAAGTCAGTGGTACTACCTTATGACGTTGCGAGTGTTGCTTTGCACCCTTCACAGCGGAAATTCATCACCGGTGGAATGAAAGATACGTGGGCGAAGGTATATGACTACGATACTGAGCAGGATATTGGTATGTCACCGATCTTTGTTGGACGGGGTCTCTTGCTAACGGTACTAGATGTCCACAAGGGCCACCATGGCCCGATCTGGAGCATCAGCTTCTCCCCTGACGGAAAGCTCTATGCAACTGGGAGCGAAGACGGAACAATCAAAATGTGGAAGAACTGCCAGGGTCCATTCGGACTGTGGCGCGCGGATAGGGAATAATTCTATGGAAAATACCATTCAACTGGAGTTATGGAGTCGGGGGGTGGATGAAAATCTGCGATATCAGGGTCATGCTGATCTCACGCAAGATTTTCGTTACAAGTGTGGTGAATCAATTAGAGAGCTAGATTCATTTCACAAAAATGCAAGACCGTCTTCTGCTTCGGCCATTGCTGTACAAAGTTTCCGGGGGTGTTTCTCACAACGAATTATTGGATCTTTATGATATTCCATTTGAATCCGAACCACCCCGTGATAGAGCGTAGCTTATAAATTATAATAGACACCGCAGTCTGATTCTCTACCGGAGGAGCAAGGAATAATGGGTGAGTATTGGTGTAGAAACCGGGGGAGGCTTCGGACCCACGCATGCGGTTAAAAAAGAAGGTGGGAGAAGGAGAAGGGGGGGGTGGTGATTGCGGGGTGAAAATCGAAAATAACTGCACAGTCGAATATCATATTAAGAAAACATCGTTCTAGGAACTGTTGCTCTTTCCAGCTTACCGCGCACGGTATGGCCCCTCAATAAGATTCCTGCCCCATGCTCGAATGTCGATGATGAGAATAACTCTGTGGCACTTGTGATCAGGTCCTCTACCTCTGTCAATTTGCTTGCATCCAGGGTTCTCCTCCGAATTGCCGCGCTACAGCCTCCCCTCTTTTCCCTCATAAGACTGCGGAGAACCCTACCGCCAAACAGAATAGGATAAGGTAGCTTGCAGGTGCAGCTCTGGGGAAGAGAACGATGTGTTCGCCTGGGTCTCCCTGGTGCTTTTCCTGCCACGGCAATTTAGCCTGTTCTTTCTTCCCCCCGCCGTGCTCTCGTGGCTTCTGTTCTGATGTTTCTTTGGTTACCTTATCATCCGCATCCTATATCGAAAGACGATTCTCGCAAGGCTGTGAACTACAGAGTGGGCTTGATCTCAGACTTGGAGTACAGGGGCACGACATATTCGAGATTCAAGACGATTCCTTCCATTTACTCCACGCACAAGTGATAGGTGTTGGTTACGAACGATATAGGATTTCCAATAGGATCGATTAATGCGGGTTATCGCCATCGGTATCGCCGTCTGCTATACGCTCTGTGCTTGGCTTCGCAGGATGCTAGGAAGGCCCGGTGGCTAACCCCGCCTCAAGCGCGTCCAGAATGTTACGAGGTATTCGTGTCACATATAGTACAGAGGGATGTATGCTTTAAGATCTCCGCATAATTCGACGGCTGGGCAGGGGCGATGTGTTTGCAGGCAATTGGGGTTTAGTCGACCAGACAACCCAATGGTAGCGGCATTTATACATGTGATATTGCTTTTGTGAGTTTCAAGGAACCTACCTGACTCTGGTTTTCGCATCTGCGAACTGATACTCGATGCCGTCCGTGTACTGCCGTCAAGCAATGTGGGTAGGTTTAACGAGGGGGAATCCTCATCCTACCGCTTCCTCTAAGGTTAGAACTTAGTGGAGAGCCAAAGGATCGTGTCGGTTCAACTTGTGTTCTCGAGTAAGGAACGCAGGGATGTGAATTTCGAATGATGAAGATTGAATGGCAGGAGACTCCACATCTCGTTCACATGCCGCCTGGAAGTTCTTCGAAAAGTTTGACATCAATATGTCCACGCCATGCTTCCAGACTGGGGGGTTCCCTTCCCTTGACGATTTGCCGACCGTACACCGTGTACATGGCGGACATTAGGGAATAAGCCCGCCCTGGCGTGACCCGATTCCCGAAGCTGGCTGACTGATCGAAGAGCTTACGGCCCCAGCAATTGACATCCGCCGTCGCCATGGTAATAATAATAGAAGAAGAAATCCGAATGACATAGGAATGTGGAGGTGAAGCGCGTTATAAACATCGTCATCCTGGTGCTGATCAGCGCCATGCTTTATCTGGTGTATCAATAGCAGTTATCAGCGGCCCCACAGAGTGGGACAACAACGGGGCTCGCGAGCCATTTCTTGGATCGAGATATATTTTGGTCTTGATCTATGCGGAGTAACGATACTCCATTATTGAGGACCCAGATAATAACAATTCTATCATCGTGCGAACCGCTACACGAACCGCTACAGGATGAGGATACGATCGTTGCAGGATTTGAGCTATTGAGCGGAGTTCAAAACGGAGGCCATTGAAGTCTTGGGGCCCGAGAGCCGAAAGCATCGCCTTCCAACTTCCAAGGCTGCGAGGTTTGAAGTTGGAATTCATGCCGCTCAACTTCGTTCCTTTAGCCCTCCCGATCCACAAGTTCACAACTGACAAGAAGAGTCCGTGACTCCGTGTACAGTGTACAGCACACAGACTTTCTTCTGAGTCAGCGGCCACGATCGTGGGCTGGTACAGTAGCTCCTCGCTCAAGAATGACATCTCTGCATACAGTATCTTCTACCGCAGTCACGCAGCAACTCCATACGAGGCGGTTGTGGTTGGTTAACCAAGCGGGTTGATCTCACACGTACAACATAGTACGCTCAAAGCCCCCGAACCTTGGCAGGCCGCTCCCTGCTCGAAACTCGAAAAAGTGCGGAGAAGCTCAGAAGGATGGGAGATGAGCCTAAACACAGAACGATACGTATACATCTCAGACGGCTGCACGATATGTTATATGGCCAGTTGCGCAGAAATTCTACAAAGCAATACTGTACTGTAGTAAGGTCATGCCATTTCGTACGCAAGAAGCCTGAAGTCCTTGCGAGGTCGTGGTAGAGTACAACGTACGGGAACCGTCCAAGGGGATCGACGATGTGACGGAGCATGAAGTTGGAAACCCCCTGAACCCCTGCTTTGATTCCCAGCGCTCCTGGCCCGGAACAGCCACTAACCATGCGGCCCTGGCCAATCTACTTCCCCCGGATATGCGACCGTCTCAGCAGCTGCAGTGTGGTGGCTAGTGGTGGTACGCCGGCGCAACACGAAGCCCCACACTGACAACCTTCCAAGGCGCTGTGCAAGACAATCTGTAACCTGGATAGGGAGGGAGATAGCATCAGGCAGGTAAACAGGCGTGCAAGATCGTTGTGATAGGTTGCTGGAATCCCCGTTGCCCTGGAGTAATCAGTGATTACTGCTGTAAGGACTGGGGACTAGAACTTATATGGTGCATTCCAGCCTTTCAGGGAATTATCAGGAATATCCAGATCATCACTTGCGTGACATTTTCCCTATTTGCTGTTAGTCTGCAGTCCCTCCCCCTCGCCCTTGCTCATCGTTCACCCTATCTGCGTAGGTGCAGGTTTGTAGCATGTGCGGCCAGCAGAAGCGGAGTAGTCGTAGTACGATCTCGTTCAACCTCCTTACATATATATAGTCGCATTGTCCACCCGCCTCCTCCTCGTTGAAGTTCCCCCTGAAGTTTCTCGTGGAGTCAAGTGTTATTTGAGCGGTTCCCTCCGAGAGTCGATTGTCGTTCGCTTTCAATTGACCTCCTTTCTCGTCCTGCATTGTTCATTCGCTATCAACATGCAGACCACATTCGCTCTCGCTGCTCTAGCAGCCCTGGCCTATGCCGCCCCTCAAGCAGTGACCTCGAATATCACGCCGACCGCTCCTGCTCCCTCTGGGTGTGCTACTAGCTACGCAGGCACCTTCCAGATCACCGCTGTCAACAGCACTGTGATGAAGCGAGATCTGTCCAAGGTAGGCCAAGTATCAAAGACTCTATTGACTGGAAACTGACATCAATCAAGCGTGCCTGCGGAGACCCAGGAAGTCTTGTTATCACTCTTGGAAATGGCCAATTGCACGATGCACAAGGACGTACTGGCTACATTGCTTCCAACTACCAGTTCCAATTCGATGGCCCCCCTCAAGCAGGTGCCATCTATACGGGAGGCTATTCAGTCTGCAGCAATGGATCTCTCGCTCTTGGAGGCTCAGCCATCTTCTACGAATGCTTGAGCGGTAGCTTCTACAACTTGTATGACAGACATTGGGCAGATCAATGCGAACCAATCCTCATCGATATCCTACCTTGCGGTTCTGCTGCTGCCGACCCAGTGGGTCAGTCGTCAGATGGTCAGCCAACCGGTACGGGTATCGCCACTGTCTCTCAGATCTCAGACGGTCAGCCCCAAGCTCCCTCAGCCATGCCAGTGACCGAGATCACGGACGGTCAGCCACAGGCACCCACAGCAACTGCTCCACCTATCACTGAGATTTCAGATGGTCAGCCACAAGCTCCCACGGCTACTGCTTCAGCGATCTCCGAGATCTCAGACGGCCAGCCTCAAGCTCCCACGGCTACTGCTCCAGCGATCTCTGAGATCTCAGACGGCCAGCCTCAAGCTCCTACAGCTACCGCCCCAGCAATCTCTGAGATCTCAGATGGACAACCACAAGCTCCTACAGCTACCGCTCCAGCAATTTCTGAGATTTCAGATGGTCAACCACAAGCACCTACAGCGACAGCAACTGCTCCAGCCATTTCCGAAATCTCTGATGGTCAACCTCAAGCACCTACAGCAACTGTGACTGCAACGCCCATCTCCCAGATCTCAGATGGTCAGCCACAAGCCCCAACGGCAGCCATCCACGCTGGCAATGCCACAATGTCCGCAGCCACCGCCAGCAGTGCCAGTTCCCCAACAGCCGTCGCCGCCAATGCCGGAAACGTCATTGTAGGTGGTTCATCATTCGGAGCCATTATCGCGGCATTCGTCGCTGCTGCTCTCTTGTAAAATTGAGAGCCTCCGTCTGATGGAGCAGGTTTTGCGTGAGTCGGGTTCAATTCTGGTAATAATGGCCCGCAGGAGCAATTTGTATTTTGCATTGGAGTGCGGCGAGAATGGAATAACACTTTTGAGCATGAATAATTTTGGAACTTATGAAGGATGGACTTAATTTTGGGTTGGATTGGAATGGATTCACGTATAGGAGCCCCGACCTCCTGGATATCCTAATGATCGGAGCATAAAATGTTGATAAAAATCTATCTTCTGTACATACTACTTACTGAAAAGATACCAATATCATCAATTCTATTCTACAATTCCGCGGTTTGAATGCGAAGATCCAAAACCCCTCCATCAACTGCCTCCCCATCTATCTGTTTATTGATCGAATAAAGGAAGAGACCGAAAATCCTCCCGGGAACCGACCGGGCAACTCAAATTCCCTCTCTCCCCACGAGTCACGAACGCGCCCTCGGAGAATTGAATTTTACCTGCCAGGGGGATCAGCACTGCCAATCTACATACAGTCTGTGCCTGCATCTCGCGAGTCGAACTATGCATCCCAGGAGGAGGACCATGCGAGCTCGGCCTATGTTTCGAATTGGGAGGGAGGCTGGTAAATTTGTAATTTGCTTTTTTTGTTCTTTTGTGTGTATGGTACGTCGTATGAGAGGAGGAGGTGGAATGTTACATTCGGTCAGATAAGGTAAGGTACTAGGTATACCCCGTATTGCTGGGGTAGATAGATAGATAGATAGATAGATAGGCTGCTTGGCGGTGCCGATAGGCGGTTTGTGGCGCTTGTGTCATGATGCCCTTTCCCCTTTTTTTTTAATATTTATATTTAAGAGGACTACTGATTGTATAGGGAGGAATATGGAAATAGGGGAGTATATCTAGATCTTAAGAGTAAGGTACATCGATATCAAAGGGTGGATTTATTTATTTTGGGTACCTGGTTATGTTAAGCTTCAAGATTATGCATGAAAGGTCCTTCCTGGGCGCTTTTTGGCGGTAGGTATGTTTCTTTTACTTCGTTCGTCAGATATGAGGTAGATTTAATACTATATCGTAGAAGGAAGTTCGAGTTTTACCTTTCATGCTTGCTTTGTAGAGGTGGTTGATATTAAATCCTACCTAAATTTGTTACTTTTCCCTCAATAGTCAATACTGTATATACAGCATGGGTAGTCCCGAACTATGGTGATTTCAAGTGTAGGGTTCTATTTCATGCTATGTACAGTATAGGATGTGTCTTTGCATTCAGTAGGTTTCGAGTACATATAGCAGTTCTACAGATTGTTATCTCTCTGGGGTAACATCTGTAGTTTGGGGAGGAGCTTATGCTATGTCGAATCGGGCCCAGTCATTTACAGATGAACTGTGTAACTGAGGAAATATCCCTAGCAGAAAGAATCGCTTGGAGGCTCTGCCATAACAAAACTTATCTGCAATAAATTAAAAGGGTTCTCACCTACCTTAGGGCAGCGAGCTGAGATGTTAGTCAAAATCTGGGATAGAACTTTTCTTGTATTTTCTACAGCTATTAAAAGTTATGGAAAAAGATCTATTTTCATGAACTTGAATTATCCCTTACACCCTACATTGGCTCCTCGCCCATTTAGTTGTATGGGTATGGGTTAGGCAGCTCAGCGGGCGTGTCATCTCTGTAGCTGTCGGTAATCAGATGTTCGAAAGTTGAGGAGTAGGAAACTCTGGGGGTCAGGGTGTCCAAGCCCCACAGCTCTTGCAAGAAAGCAAGGATGGAGGTGTGGGAGTACTCGCCACCGTTGTTTGATCCCTTGTGTTCGACGACTCCCTTGCCAACCCAGGGGGAGATAAGGAGGGTTGGGACACGGACACCCAGACGCTTGAAGTCGAAGGTGATGTTCTTTCCGTCGTGGGCCACCTCGGTGTAGGTGAGATCGTCACCGGCGGGCACGTTGACCGGGGGAGGAACGTGGTCACCGAAACCTCCGTGCTCGTCGAAAGTCAGGATGAAGAGGGTCTCATTCCATTGAGGGGAGTTGCGGACGGCTTCGTAGATGCCCTTGATGAAGTTCTCTCCAAGAGTGATGGGAGAAGGAGGGTGGAAAGACTGGTACTCGCAGCATTCCGGGTTGATGTAGGTGAACTTTGGGAGGGTGCCAGCCTTGGCATCGGCATAAAACTGGTCTAGGGGAGCAATGTTGGTCTTGTAGGCACCAGAATTGTAGGTCCACTCGTAGAAGGCGGCATCGGGGTTGAATCCAAGTCCTGGGCCAGTGGTGGAGTTCTGGTAGTTCATCCACGTGATGTTGGCTTCAGACAGCTGCTGGAAGATGCTTCGTTGCGGGAGACCGTAGACATTGAAGGCATTGTCGTTCTTTCCGTGACCATGAGAAGTTCCAGAAGTGAGGTATGCACGGTTGGGGTTAGTAGGACCTGGGACAGAGGCAAACCAGCGGTCGAAGAGGACGAAGTTTTCAGCCATGGCACCAAAGACACGGATTTGATCCGGGGTGTAGTAGTTGACGACCTCCGCAGCACGCGTCTTGTTGAAGGTATTGTATGTAACGGATTGCTCGGTGACGAAGCCGCGCATGTTCTGGCGCTCAGATCCAGCATCGACTAAGGCTTCATCGGGATGCCATGTGCTGAAGACTCGGGGTATGTTAGCAAACGCATTGAGAGGATCGGAGCTCGAGACGAACGTTGCATGTTGACACCGCTGATGCTGTGGTTTGGGTCATCGGCTGCAACATCATTGGCGCGGGGCCCGGCGCAGACATCGTCATGTTGGGACGGGTCTGAAGCGTTCCTGGTTGGCTGTTAATCTCACGCAGTTGGAATTCAGGTGAAGCAAGCTGACATAGAATTGCAGTAGTTGTGGTGCAATAACCCATTGATGGTGGGGTTGTATGAGAGACCGCCTGCGAAGGTATCGAAGGACCTGTTCTCCTCGACGAGGACCACGACATTCTTGATTTTGCTCTTCCAGTCGCTACCGGAGGCGCCGTGAATTTGGATTGGAGGCACTGCTAGCACAAGGCTAGAGAGAGCGACGACAGTTGCGATCTGAGTAGCAATCATCTTGACCGGATCGAAGCCTTTGCACAGCTGGTGGTGGCTGGAGACAGGTTTCACTTGAGGCCATCACCAGCCCCCATTATATATATGTATATTTGATGCCATCACCCAGCTACCCCACTACATGATTGTCTTTTGAAGAGCGACGGGCGGCCCGGAGCACGTGTACAGCGTGATAGGCCAAGATCTTCATCCCACGTACAGTAATCCATGATGTGCGAGAATCCAAGGTTCAAGCAGCGGGATCGAGGGACGGGTTATCTCGACGGCGCTCTGGACTTCCTAGGCCATTCGGAGGGTCCATCTTGCTTCACCTTCCCCATGCTTGAAAGGGTGCATGGTGTGCGGAGCTCGCACATGCACTCACCATCGGCCGTTCACTGGTGGCTGCGGGCGGTGGAGCAGGGGGGGTCATGGTAGATGGGAGGTGTTTAAGATGGGGAATCTGAGAGTTACCGCCAAGTAACGGTAGGGAATCAAGGGAATTCGCAGTCTGGCGGAGATGCGCAGAACGTTGGTGGAAGAGTCGATAGTCGATCGGATGGAGACTGTCGTCGATCTGAATGCCCTCGATGGCGGCGGCTGAAGTTCGGCATCTCGGTCCGCTCTTCTCCGCTTCTCTCCACCAGCCACTGATGCCCACCAGCCCGCGCACGTGTTTCGCTGCTCGGCTATCTAGGGGGGCATCCTCGTTCTTCTTGCTGCCGACTGCCCCATACACGATGCAATTGACAGCTCCATCAGCGTGGGACTACTTGACCACCGCTTCCAAGGTGAAGCTTGAAGGCCTTCGCCTTGTCCCTGTTTCGACCAAAGAGCCAATTGTCGTCTTCCTATTTCTAACGCTTTCCCAACATCTCTCGGGGAAATCACACCTCCGGGCAGTCCTCCTTCTCTGTCAGCATCAGGGAACAGTCATGCAATTGTTGACCGGCCGATTTCTCTTTCTGAAGTTTCATATTGGGAAATTGTGGGCAATATGTGCAGTACTACAGATATCTTCCTTGATCCGCAAGTTTGAATCGCCCAAGCCAGTTCCGGGCCTTTGTCCGAGAGAACTCATGACCGACAGTCAGCACAGTCAGCAGCTGTCTACTGTCAACTCAAGTAGTACTCTGCAAGAAACACGAGATGCGTTTTCAAAGGCAATGGCAAATACGAACTGGCATGGCGCTCCATGCGAGAACGTACAGGACTACTGTTCTCACAAGAACCTATCCTCGCACAATTTGCTGCTAAAACCGCAAGAACCATTTATAGGTAGATATTCTTTTGCTCCATATTGCAATTCCAAGCAGATCTGGTGTCTCCTATGCTGTATCCTTGTTCCCATCAGACTCGGGTTTCCAGCTGTTCGGTAAACACTTTGACAACCCTAGAGAGTTGTGGTGCACTGACATGAAGTGCTCTGATGACAGGACTACTTCTTCGTCTATTCGGTACTTTTTCCCATACTTATTGTTAGTGAGGTGGGGTGAAAGTGGGGTGTACTGAAAATATAGCATAGCTCCCATACCCTGTCGCTGTCAAGCCAAGCTACTTACTGTCTTTCACATAGCCATGTTCGACGGGGACTTGGCTCGCCGCTGATGATGCAGGTGTCAGCCAAGATATCTAATCTCCTCAGCGGTGTCTGAGAACATCGTCCAATCCAGTGACTCCCACGTTTTACCTCGTTCTTCTTTTGGTTTAGTCAGGTCAAAGGTCATTCGAGCGCATAAACCCCGGCTGAAGTCTACTCCCTGGGTGGGTCTGATATGAGGCTTCTAGAAACTGTTCATCTTGGGTTATTGTCGTCTACGATTTGGTGCACTCGAACAGCTTGTCCAGTGATGAGCAAGATGTTACTTTTCCATATTACCACCAATTTCACTTTCTGATAGTAAAGGGTTTAGTAATTGGCGTCTATGTCCCACCTACGACAATGAAGCCAACGGATGTACTGCAGTTCAAGTATCTTGGCAAGAATTATGGCATGCTGAGAAGTCTCGCGAGCCACAAATATGGATAAGCAATCTTCTCCCAACACGGCCGACCTTTTCGATATGAGGTAGAATCCGTTATGGAGGGAGGTAAGCTCTGAAACTGGGCCATAGCCCAGTGTGACTTAATACAAGTGTAATATTGTCATCATTATATGTGCCTCGACCAATTTTGAATTTAATCCTACAGCGAATTTCACTCAAGTACCCCTACCACTCTCTTCCCACAGTTTCTTCCTCTCCTCCGGCGTCATACGCTGCGTATTCCGCAATCTCATCGCCTGGAGCTTAATCCACTCCTTACTATTCATGCCCTCTTCTTCCTGCCCCTCCTGCAGCGGCGGGATAACATCACTGCCCTCCAACCTCTTCAACACGACCTCGTCCTCGGGCCTCGCAAAATACACCAAGCTATACCTCGTCTCACTGGCCTGCTCTCCCGGCGGCGACACGACACGGTGAATATTGGACCTCAGCAACCCATTCGTGAATTTCACCATCGCGTCCCCTAGATTGACGATGCAATGCCCCTGCAACGGCTTGACGTACGTCCACTCGGGCTCGCGGCCGGGCGGGGTCAGGGAGGGCGGGGGCAGGATCTGCAGGCCGCCGATGCGGTTGAAGAGGATGGTGATGCTGCCGAAATCAGTGTGTTTCCCCAAAGCGGTCTTGAGGTCCGATGGCGGCTGGGGAGGCGATTTCACGATGCGGATCTGATCGCCTGAGATTTCGGTCTGGCGGTGTAGAGAGGTGAGGGTGTGGGGCGGGAGGTGGAGGTGGGTATTCAGATGGTCGAGGATGAGGGATACGAGGGCGTGGGCATGTCGCATGTAGTCCTGGATCAGAGGGGCGTTGTCGTAGAGCAGCCGGGGGTGCGCGAACGGCGTCTTGGAAATTCCCAAAAAGTCGTCTTTGGGGATCTATACTTCCTAGGTCAGCATCATCGGATCTCTCTCCATCCTCACAGCCAGGAAGGAGAACGAACGTTGTAAAACTCGTTCCGGTCCAGATTCCCCTGCTCGTCAACAATCGCTGAGCCAAACCCCTTGTAACCCATATAGCTCCCCAGCGATTTATAATCGTATTTCTGCAGCTCTTCCCTACCCAGGTCGTATAACTGCGGGCCGAGCCCGAATAGCTTATCCGCTTCATCAAGCAGGCGTTCCCCCTCGGCATCCTGGCGCAGATCGAGGTAGAAGAAGCCGAGATCTTTGGAGGCGGAGAAGAGCCGCTCGGATTCGGTAGCGTCGCGGCGGAGTTTCGATAGTGAGAGCCGGTGTAGAGGCGCGATAGGGACATTGGATGGGAAGGGTGGCAGGTTGGGGAATTCTAGAGAATCGATTTGAGCTGGTGATGCGGTTTGGGTGATGGTTTCGGTGGCCATGGTTTGATGATTAAGAGGTAGGTCTCTTTGCTCTTGGTTATTATTCTGCATCTGTATCTTTGAGGAAATGCTGAGGTTTTGAGTAAGGTATACTGTAATAACCCCAACTTTGAAGGAAGCTACCTACCTTTTCTATCTATCCTCGGCAGATCGGCTTGCCCGAGGTCCCTATCTTTTGCGGGGAAGAAGTGGGAGAACTGAAGAAGAGACTGACTGGTCTGGTATCGTTCACAGGAAACAGGTCGTTGGGAAGAGAAGAAGAGAGAGGGTAGTTAGTTCTATAATGAACTCTAGATTTCAAATCCACTTGTGAAGTTGTCGTCGTCGAGGTCCGGCCTTATATCAGTGCTTCAGAACTACAACTTTGAAAACGGCATATGAAGTACTTGCTCTATCATGCGTTCTCAATTATGTCATGAATAGCTTACCATGAACCAAGAATCGCATACTTTAGCCAGTTCTGTCTGCGGGGTTTAGCCGCTCCCGTTTCCCCGCAATGCGGGGTTCGTGAACACTAAGGTATCCGATTGGAAAGACTTGTCACTTGACAAATATTAGGAATTGAGAAGTCGTGACGGGTTTTACTAGTGATATGGGATTCGAATGGGATTAGAACTGCCTGTGGAAGAGTAGATGGGGATGGTTGCTCAGCAATATAGGAATAATTGAAATTCGGAGGCCAAGCTGTCTGGCAGTGAGTTGAGCATCGGACTATGCCACAAGACACATTGTAGGCAAAGGTTACTATTATGAAACGGGTTTTATTGATATATAAATTAATACACAGACACTCCAAACGTTTACCAGCCCTGAGTATTCTCCATAACCCCACCATTGACCCCAATACAACACACTTGGTTTATGGCTTCGACCAGCCTCCACAACTCAAGACTCGATTGACACAGGAAACCTGGCAATAACAAGCCGGCCCGACAGCAGGACGGATGCGGCGCCTATAACACGTTTCGGACGTTTCCTGAGGCACCTCCAATTAGATTATCTATTCTTATCAAGATAGAGAGCGGAGCTGATGACTCTCATTGGAGGTGCCCCTGGAGTTGAGGTTGTTGTTTGAGTAGTAAGAGTATTGAGTGGGATAAGATTCGCACCCTTAGGACATCGTGCTATAATTCCGTTGTGTGAAATGGTATGGGAAGGAATCTGGTCCAGGAGGAGGATGTCTGATGGTAGACGACCCAGACAGTCCTTCCATCTGGGTGGTTCCCAATACCGCCGAGGCATTCTAGTACCTGAGTAGATGGGTGGTGATGGCTCCTTCACCAGAGGCTGAGAGCATCACCACCATCAGCATTATCCCCCACCCGGCCAATTCCTCCACAAATAATGATCCCCGACTTGTCCCACTCGTCTGCCGCGCCCCCTTAAATTTCTTAGAATCAGTGTCTGAATCATCGCAAGAGGGCGCGGCAAACGTCGACGCTCGGCGGAGACGTGAGGAAGCTCGGGATAAGATACTTAATGGCAATTGCGCAACCTCTAAACCAATGAAGAGGATATTGTGCGGCGTTCCTCCTCTGTGTCTGAGCCGAGATAGCCCGCCTTTTTGTTGGCTTCTGGTACTAGCTTGTTCTTGCGGCATGAAGCGTATCTGCAATGAAGCCGAATATATCTTTCAAGGTCTTGCGTCTGAAAGAGGTTTCTCCCTGGATTCCCATGTAGTCAATTGTCAATTCCTTTCCTTCATCGATCTCCTTAAGAGCCTCAATAAAAATCTCTTTGTTTGAAAACCTAGTCTGCCACTGTAGATGTTTAGAATAATTTGAGGGTCTGATTGCACTCACACCAGGGCCAGCCTAGTTTTATCGAAATGACCATTCCTGGAAAAGTAATCCTTTGAATGAGAAGTAGGAAGGGCAATGGCCCATATCTCAGCAATGGGAAATAGCTGGATTCTATTGTGTATCTTCATTCAAGGGGACGGTATTGAGGCAAGCATCCTCGTGAGCACAGGCTTTGGCTGCATATCCGCCAGCTTGAAGTTCAACCCCGAGTCCCTAGCCAAACACTAATGTGAGATCTCTTATTTTGACACACATCCATGGTTAAGAGAGGATCAATTTCTGGTCGAATCGTACTGGGTGGAGAAGGATATATGTTGTTGGTAACAGAATTGCGCGATCAGGAAGCTAAAATAGACCAGCAAAACCCGAACAAGCATCCTACTTCCACGAAACACTACTCCGGTTTGCTCAATGCTTGCTTGCTTTTTGATTAAGCGGTTATATGGTAATTGCATATGCATATATGCATCGTCTGATAGAGCAATGCAGCAAGCCATAGTATGAGATACCTAGAATCTGTTTGTCGTCCATCGGGAGCGTTCAAACCCAACAAACTCGAACACGTGATAAGTCTTCGATGTATGTCGGTGGAAAATATCGAGAGAATATCGAAAGCGATCAAGAGCTCCCCGGTGTGGAACTAAGGGGCGTTCCAATTAGGAAAGGGTGGCCAGCCGCAGTGTCGTGATAAACAAGTGTTGTGGTGAATTTCCTCACACTTAGTTCTTCTCAACCTTCCCCTCCACCATCCTCAATCAACTCTTGACAACACCTCTGGATCATCAACAAGAATACAACGACCATGGGAGCGTGATCAAAGAACATCAAGCTGAGCCTTCTCTCTATCAGGAGAGCAAATAAAGATCTGGTAAGTCCCCGTCTCTCGAGACTGCTTGCTTGGCCAGGCGTTTGATCAATCAATGCCTGCGTCATCAATATCTATCCTTCCAACTTGAACAAAGCGTTCGACAGGTCGCAATGATCCAATAGCATTCTCTCTGCCATGATCGTAAGCTTTGGGCAATTCCAGAGCTGTCTTGGCTGACGTCCGGTAGTCTGCTCTTTGACTCCTTCGGAGGTATCAAGCGCACTACAAGCGAAAGCTACGTTGGTATGCAGCCCTCAGTTCCTGTCAGACATATCCTGATTTCTCTTCTTGTTACCTGCCTGGTGGCGCGAGGGCGAAAGAAGCTACCTTCCACCTCATTTCTCGAGTGTCATTGAAAGAGCACCCTAGTTCTCTGATCAACATCAAAGCCCAGAGGATCTTCTGACACGTAACAGGGTCCAAGTCTGCCTTGTAACGCCAATCGAGCATCGAAAAGAACAATACGACTATCTCATCTTTCTTCAGAGACAATAACTGCCTTGATTAGGATTTCCTCCTACTTCCTCTGAAGTGAAAAGACGACAGTCTGAATAGTCCCTCACCTTGATCACTTGGCAGAAGCAGACCAAGGTAAGAAAGCCCTGGGCTAACGGATTGTCCGCAGTAATAGGAACAGAATTTGCTTCCACTGAAGTCGAGACTGACTGAAGTAGATCCATAGATTCCAAGATGGAATCTGCGGTCTTGAAGATCCTCGAAAACCACGTCCGCAGAGCCTGGGATAGTGGTGATCATACGGAACAATGGCACAATCTTCCCGAAGTACCAAATAAGGCAGAGATCATGCCAAAGGAGGAGTATAATTATGATCCGACAAGCGACAAAGAAGAGTGGAATGATTATCAGAAGGACCCAGTCTACGATCCCAACCTGCCGAAGAATATCATTGACGGACCTTGGTCTTCTAAAGAGGACTACATCAGTGCCCATTACCAAATTCTTCGGGAGGACGCCATAGCTCCGCTGCGGAGCTCCGTTCAATGCTTCCGAAAGAACCGCAATATGGATGATGATAAGACCACCTGCATCTATACACATGTGGGTGTGTACTAAGTCTCGGGTAGAGCATCTACTGACTCCGAAATAGGTCCATTTCAAGGGATTCAACCTTGGGCCGACTGGTCCGGCATTTAGGATCACGTTTTCGACAGAGCGAGCAGGTAAGCGAATTCGATGGGAACAATCGAAGCGCTTGCTGCCAGGTACTATGGTTGCTTTGAGCCCTGCCACAGATATGTTCAATAAGGTTTGCAAGGTCGCGATCGTCGCGGGTCGTCCAATTCTTGGAGGATTGGATCAGAATCCCCCTCAAATTGACCTGTTTTGGGGCGATCATGCGGATGCCGTATTCGATCCAGTCGAGAGTATGGTTCTTTTGACGGTTTAGACGAGAATCTGCTAACGGCTTCCTAGAATATATCATGATTGAGGCTCGTAATGGATATTTTGAGGCGTATAGGCATGTGCTTGTTGGATTGCAGAAGCTCCGAACAGAACGGTAAGTCGATTAATTCCAAGCCTCGTTCCCAGCAGCAGTTAATTATTATTGAAGCTTCTCGCTCGCAAAGCACATTGCTGGTCTCGATCCAGACGTTGGGGCACCTGCCTATCTAGAGAAGCATCCGATACTTGATCTCAGTTCGCTCGCTCCTCAAGTCGCCGATTACTCGAACAGTGCCAGCAAGGATGAGATTGATATCTTCAATGTCAATGTCCTAGAAGGATTTCCTAAGATTGCTGAATCTGGAATGGACGAATCTCAAGTCTCAGCTTGTAAACGCATGGTGACTAACAAAGTTGCAATCGTGCAAGGTCCTCCTGGAACAGGGAAGACCTTCACCTCTATCGCCGCGATCAAGGTGATGTTAAGCAATCTGCAGCCAGAAGACCCTCCTATGATCATTGCGGCTCAGACAAACCATGCATTAGATCAACTGATGAATCAACTTCTGGCCTCTGAGAAGAATGTCGTAAGACTCGGAGGCAGATGTGATAAGGAAAACGTCAACATTATCAAGCGCACTCTATACGAGTTACGCATGACCACGAAGGATGTTCCGGGTGGTGGGAAGGGCCTGAAAGACTGCAGGACTGCACTCCAACATAAGATCAACGAGATCGAGTTATTAATGTCTCCACTCCTTGCTGGGACACTTCTGACAGACGAGATTTTGATCAAGTACAGGCTTATCACAGAAGCTCAGAAGGAATCTCTGTACGAGAACGGATGGTTCGAAACAGGTGGATCTGAGAAGGTTGATGACAGCCGATCTACGTCGATCTCAACATGCAAGTGATTTCCATTCTGTCGTGAATCAACCGCTAACGCGATGATATGCAGGGCTCGGTGAAGGTGGATTGGTCCCAGTCCCCCAAACACCTCAGATTAATCTAGGGTTGCCAATTGAAGAGGCCGACCTTGAGTTTGAGCAACTCCAGGAGTTAGAGCAAGAGCTTGAAAGTGCCGAATCCCCTGAAGACAATCTCAATGGAAAAGTGCTCCCTTTTCTCCGCAGTTTCACCGGTAGGCCCTCTGCAGCCATTGATGATCGAAAGATAAAGCGGGCTCTTTCTTCGCGTGAAAGCTTGTATGACATTCCCCAGTCGTGGAGAGGGCCAATTTATCGTTACTGGGAGAAGCAAGTCAACAGAGAGTGTCTTGTAAAGCTGAGATCACTCCTTGCAGACTACAAGAGCATTGTCGAGACGACCCGGATCACGAAGGTAAGTAGAAAGTTCTGTTGAGAGACCACTTTGTTGTGATAAAGCGAGGCTGACGTGAAGTAGTGGAACTGCAACATAAAGCTCATTCGACATCTAGGCACAAAGCTGATCGGCTGCACCACGACGGGCCTTTCAAAATACCGTCCGCTTCTCGCAGCCTTGGAGCCCCGTACTCTTCTTATTGAGGAGGCCGCCGAAACTTTGGAAGGCTCCGTGATGGCTGGAATGTTCGATTCATTGGAGCATTTGATTCTCGTTGGTGACCACAAGCA
The DNA here is from genome assembly GCF_003019875.1 of Amorphotheca resinae ATCC 22711. Classification (NCBI taxonomy): domain Eukaryota; kingdom Fungi; phylum Ascomycota; class Leotiomycetes; order Helotiales; family Amorphothecaceae; genus Amorphotheca; species Amorphotheca resinae. The sequence goes on from NW_020194471.1 coordinate 3,657,909, forward strand.
GTTGCAAGCTTATTGTAACATCGGAGCCTTGGAATCCCCCCCTTATAATCTGAATGTGTCCATGTTCGAGCGCCTTATATCCAACTCTATCGGATTCACGATGCTCAACACACAACGTCGTATGATTCCTGACATTCGAAAGCTTTTGTGTATCGAGCCAGAACCTTTCTATCCTGATCTTCACGACCATCCCTCTGTCGAAGATAGGGTCGTGAACAGGGCCCCGGTCCCAGGTATGGCAGGTCGCGACACTTATTTCTTCCATCATACCTGGCCTGAGACACGTAACTCCGATTTAAGTCGGCATAACCAAGACGAGGCAGAGATGATTGCTGGTTTATTCCACCATCTCGTTCTGAATGGCATAAAGCATTCACAGATCACCGTCTTGACCGTAAAATGCCCCTAACAGTCCCAAGTTGAAGTACCTCGCTAACTCGAACATAGTTTTACAATGGCCAGCGTAAGACTATTTTGAAGGAGCTGAAGAAGCACCCAGGACTTCGTGCAAACACCTATTTCAATGTCTTCACGGTCGACAGCTACCAAGGGGAGGAAAACGACATCATTCTTCTGTCGCTGGTTCGCAGCAATGAGTTCCTTGACATCGGCTTTCTCGAAAGCAGGAATCGCTTGGTAGTCGCCATTTCAAGAGCTCGGCGTGGACTTTACATCTTTGGCAACGCCATTACTTTGACAGCTGCCGAGACAAACGGAGATGTGGTTGGCCGAGATGCTCTTTGGACTCCTCTCATTAAATTCATGAAGCATCAAGGTCGATTCGATTTGGACGGTGGTTTTCCAATTACTTGCGTTACCCATGGAACGACGCTCGAGATCAAAGAGGCAGATGAATGGCTCGGTCTTGCCGGTGGATGTCATCGAGACTGTGATGGTATCCTCCCATGCGGCCATAATTGTTCTCTCAAGTGTCATCCCTTTGACCATTCGATGGCCTTTTGCCGTGTCGCTTGCCCTCGAAAATTAGAATGTGGCCATGGCTGTAGCCACTTATGTGGCGAGACTTGTGGATGCTCCCTGTGTGAAGAGGGCAGTAAGATTATTGATGAAAGTCATGACCACCGACAGCCCATGTCTGACAGTGGAAAGCAAGCGCCACACATGCTCGCTTCCCAATGCAAATCCGAGCCAGGTGGATTCTATAACCCAATGCCTAGGCAATCAAGCCTGGGCGCTCTCGAAAAATGGAGAAATTGGGATGCGAAGAAGGGCGATTCCGAGATGGCAGAGATCCGTTTAATCGAAGCTTCCAAGAAGATGACGGCCCTCTCGGAGCTTGTCTATGAGGATACTTGGCGTCCCGTCTCCATTGAAAATGGAGTTCGTTCCCTTTCTGGGCCGGAACGAAAGATTATTCGACGATTTGACAATGATAATACGTCTCGGTCTCAAGTACCAAAGACTTCCACCATGCACAATGCCAGTGTGGGCATTACCAAGCCTCCGGAGAAGAGGAAAGTCAGCAATATTGTCTCCCGAATGACAGGTTTCGGCGTTTCAAATGTAGATCCCTTCAGCAAGCTCTCGACCCCCGGTCGGACTTCTACTCAGACGGGACATCTAATAGATCTTGAACTCGCCGACCCTTCAGAGTATGCCGCCACTCCAACCCATCTTGGTCATGAACAGACTAGGTATGGTCTTACGGTTAACCTGATGGACAAGCTCACGGCCATTCATAGCAAGTTTGGCAGCTCTCGACGAGTCACCCCTGCAGTCATCCCTCCAATCAAGGCATCTTACCTCGAGGCAGCCCAAGAGGAAGAAGATTTGATTGATCTCAGTGACTCTGGTCCTCCTATCCTTGGTTCAAGCGCACCAGATTTTGATCCTAGTGCTGTTATCGACGGCATGCTCTGGACTGATGATGACTACGACTGATGATGACTACGAGCCTACAGCTCCCTCGACCAAGCTCAATTGACATGCTGGGGTAGACCTTTCATGCTCTTTATGGTTGCTTATATTTTTCCCTTTCCAGTTTCTGTTTGTAGATTGGATGTGGAGTGTGCTTTGGCTGCATAACTTGTTTTTTGCATGGGAATTGCAAATCACCTAGATGTATATCACGCAGTCAATAAATCTTTTCTCTTTCCAGGTGGAGTAGTCCACAATATGCGTGATTGAAGTCACAAGATTAAAGATGCGTACCATAATTGAGTCCAAATCACCAATTGAATGTGCAGCTCGATGAGATAGGGCGACAAGGGTCCCTCAAGAATCAAGCGTGAGTGACTGATTCGACGCAAATGACTGGCTGATAGGATATAGTGTCGGCCGCAGAGATTTCTTCGCAAAGGCTCGCTGTACCTCATATGTTGAAAGTGATGGTCTCGGCCCTACCACTCCGCCGTGGACGAACCTGCGGAGGGATCATGACAGAGTTATTGCCATCGCGGGTAGATCATCCCCCCTTTGATCTTCAAAAAGGACCCGACTATACGAACTTTTATGCTTTAGCCATAGGAGTATATCAATCTCCTCCTCGAGATCAGTCGATCTGTGGAAGTCCATGGCCAGTATGGATTTCTTCTGGGCCGGTGCCGGTTTATGAACAAGCTTTCCAACCGATAGCTTTGCATGAATTCCAGGTCGACAGAGCTTTTTGTTAGCTTCTTTATGTCCCTCGGATCTACAAGAAGCTGTGTTTTCTTGGGTTCGTGTCTCAAGAGGTATATACCTAGAGCGAGTCGGGCATCGGTGCGCCTAGGAAAGAAAGAAACGGTTTGACACTAGCATCTGGCTGTCTTGAGGGTAGTCTCTATGCCCTCTAGAGCCTCACAGAACTATCAGAGTCTTAGTAATAATCATGCCTGGAGCAAGACAAGTTTCCATGTCAAGACGGCAAGATGGACGACGGTAAGATGGACATCGCCTCTGGACTGAAGCTTGAAGGAATCTGGGGATTGTGAAGCTTGAAGGAATCTGGGTATTTTGGAGTACAGCATTGTAGGATGTAAGGAAGTGGAGTGAACTTACTTCTAAGCCCTCTTGACTGACTGCCAGCAGAGCTAACTGTGTTAGAATGTTGCCCGGGCGTTCGTGGATACGGGTATGCTCCATCCTCCTGTGTTTGTGTTTCTTGATGCGGTTAGATGCTGCCAGATACATTGTTCAAGGCAGGAGATGCCAGTGTGTGTGTGTTGAGACACTGCTTGTAGTTGCTGAGCGGTAGATCGATGTCCAAAGCCAGTGGCATTTGTTGTTCAAGACGCGGTTCGCCATCGTGGTGGTATACAGGTATATTAGGAAACAAGAGTGAATTGTTCAGCTTCTTTGTTATAGTTGACAGGCAGTCAGCATCAAGAGTCAAGTGTCCTAGATGTGTCGAAGGAGGGGAGTGGGAGGACGTCTTGGAGACTTACCTATTGCTCTTTCCGTCACTAGACGCGTCCACTTTTGTCAGCCAAAGCACTGGCTACAGGATCGACGATAGGTCTTCTTTGCTCTCAATAACAACAAGGGCTTGAATGATGGTGTTATCGCGCTGTGACTATAGAAATGGCGGTGGTGTTGGTATTGTTGAGTAGAGATGGGGGTGAAACAGAATTGTAGGTTGGAGGATTCTCGCCAGCGCGCTCAAGGCTAGCAGCTGGCTGGCTACAATTCCAGAACTGAGGCTGCCTCCCTGCTGTCTCCTGTCAGTGCACTACCAGACTAATATCAGTTTCGTTTAGAAAGCAGCTGGTGGAAAATGAGAAGTTGAGATTCACTAGGACTCTCGCATCAAGGTAGCACAGCAAACAGTGCGAGTACTAGTAAGCCGTCCTCTACATTTCCCACTCCGCGTCATATTAAATAACAACTGCAGAACACCCTCTCCTCCTTCAGACATTAAGCAAATTTCCAGATTCCTCTGCGCTTCGCAACCCTCTGAGAGGTCCAACGTCGAGACGATACTCTTATTCCCAATTAAGGACTTGCTTCGAAACATTCAAGATGAACTTGAGTGCTACTTCAACTGTATCAATGCCACCTCCTTTAACTCCCCAGTTGTACGCAGAGTAGGACTCTCTATGCCAAGCATTCCCAGAGCTTCAGTGACTGACAGAAAGCAGATATCTGAGCGGCAAGCGAATCACGATCGTGGTGGGACCGGTGTTCAAGGGCTTCGAACTGAGAACGGCTGGGGCATTGGAGCGTGCAATGGCTAAGGGATTCGAGCTCGCAACGGTCAAGGGATTCGAGCTCTCGGAGTCCATGCTCGCACATGCCTCACCATACTTTGCGAGTGCGTTCAAGGATGGTAGACTAACCTACGAGCATGCTTTCCTTGGCATTCGCGCTGTAGTACTCCACAATGTTACAATCCGCTCTTTTGAATTGGCCATATCGTACATCTTCTCGTTTGAGAAGCGCTTCTTCAAGTTCGGCGTGATCGGCTTCGGGGACGAGGGAGATTTTATCAGCGCGATGATAGAACTGAGCAGTCTCAACGAGACACTCCTCATCCCAGGTCTGGACGAGGTTACGCGCAGCAGCTTGTCCTCGGTCCTGGCCAACAGCGACGCTCTTGGGAATGAGCACATCAGGAGAGCTTTCGAGCTTCTAGAGCCAAAGTCGGGAACACGAGATGCGATTGTTCGAAAAGCCTTCGCACACTTTCAGAGCAGAGACTGGGAGCTAGAGAGCCGAAACATCTACGACGACTGGAAGTTCGGAGAGGCGCTTGAAAATGTGCCGGGCTTTGCTGGGGCCTTCTTCATCTTGTTGAAGGAATCGTACATGTCCTGAGGTGGCTAATTGAAGGAGAACGGATTGCAGAGCGCATTACAGAAGGGAGGGAGCACTACGACGTTCAACTTGAACTGTGACCTTGAGCAAAGGGTATCGAGATTTGCTCATGGTAGCAAGAAGCAGTCTCCAACTCGAGATTGAGAATTGAGAATTGAAAAATTACAATAATGAATCGAGAATACTACCACGCAGTGACCAGATGCGAACTCCTCTTGTCTTTCCTCCCCTCGAAATTATAATTGACTCCGGTCTCTGTTTCCCCACAAGCCGACATCATCTCCCCACTCGCTCTCGCAGTCGACCCCAGAAAGATATCCACACGTCAGCATTCGCCGAGTGTGATCGTTCGGCACGTAAGCGACGCCTCCCGCGCTATTGAAGGGTGGAAGCAATGAATGCACTTGCCCGGTGCTGGGTGCTCAAGTCAAAAGGTAGTTGCGAGTCATCCATGAAGAAGAGAGAATGGAAGAAAAGCTGCAAACTGTTTGGTGATTAGATAAGGTACCTAATGCTGTTGATGAGGGTAAGCAAAGCAGAGCGTGAGGAAGTGCAGAAGGCGCTCGGATTGATCTGCCAATTGCATGAACCACGGAGATATATTCGCTGCGCATAAGCCGGGGACCGAACTGCGCCGATTTGGATATATGCTCAATATTATGGAGTATGTACCGTGCACAGAACTCTGTTTCCGTATTGTGGACCGTATGTATCAGAATTACTGTGAATCGTGATCGAGATTCCAACGTCGGCGAACGGACAATTGGACATTTCCGGGAAGAAAGAAAAAGAAGCGCATAGCAGCGCTGGCAACACGCGCTCAACCACACTTCACGATGGCAGACGGGCTTCGCGGATCTGCAGGCAGCCTGATGGAGGCAATAGAGCGGTAATATAGCGATGGTTCGTTGCCCTTGGAGGATTGGAGGATTGGAGGATCGGAGAAGTGAAATCGGTCGAAGCTGGCTCCCTGTGCCTCTGAACGTGATAGGGTTACATCGCCCGCGGCCGATGCGAATGCCAAGGGCAAAAGTCTGCAAAAGCTCTCGACTCCAGCGAATCCGGACAGAGGCTAAGAAGCACCTGGGCTACGCTCAGTAGTCGGCCGTCCAGCGCGATCCAGTGAGATCCTGCGCGAGGCCCTGGAGCTTCAGGGGAACGTCTTCCGGAGTTCCTGCGCTCCACCAAGCAAATCGATATCCCCACTGCAGCCCCGACACGGCCGGCCAGCCACGAGTCTTCAATCCAGCCATGGGGCCATCGTCCAGCTGCAAACCCGCCCTTGCTGCTCCGTCATTTTCATCTCTCTGCCAGACTGTCAGTGTCGGCACTCAGGCCTGTTGGAACGTGGACGAAGGACTGCTTCTCTCGACTCCTTGCTGCTCAACTCCGCACTTGCAACCTCCCAGCCCGATGTCTGGTTAACGAAGCTGCTGTTGTGCACGGGCAGTGAGTACACGGCATCGCAGCGAACAGTACAGAGCTGTTCCTACACACCCCGAGACGTGTTCTGAATACAATACAATAATCCTAATACCATCCGATCTGATACCCATAAGGATTCGTTCTCGATCGTGCAGCGACGACCCGCAGCCATGCGGAACCTTCCCAACGACTCTGCCATCTCGGTGGCTACGGCTGCTGCCGCCGCCTCTTCATCAGCGTATCCCTCGAGCATTACACCTCCACCCGGAGAGAGGCGGGCGTCGGACGACAGGACGAAATCGAAATCCAACTCTCCACAAGCAACACAATTCACGCCTTATCACGAGCTGAGCCCCGAAGAACAAGCCGCGCAGGACCTCGAGAACGAGGCGGCTGTCGCCCAAGCGCAGGCTTCCATCGATATCGATTCCGGGTCAGATGTTGCTTCAGTCTCCGACGCCGGGTACGAGACGGATTCCCTGCGGTCGGCGGCCTCAACGTCCTTATCTTCGAGCGTGCGGGATTTTGCTTTTGAGAATGGGAGGAGATACCACAAGTTCCGGGAAGGAGCGTATAATTTTCCGAACGATGATAGTGAACAGGAGAGAGAGGACATGAAGCATGCGATGATGGTGAACCTGTGCCAGAAGTTGCACTTTGCACCAATAGGGGACAATCCGGGGAATATTTTAGATATAGGGACGGGGACGGGGATTTGGGCTATCGAGAGTGAGTCTTCCATTCTCCTCCCACATAGGTGAAGAGGGAGAGTAGACAGGGCGAAATGCTGATGCGGAACTACAGTGGGAGATTTATATCCAAGCGCCAACGTCCTGGGTATAGATTTAAGTCCCATACAACCAGAATGGGTGCCCCCAAATGTCAAGTTCATGGTCGATGATGTGGAATCTCCTTGGTTACGGCCCCCGAATCATTTTGACTACATTCATGGACGACACACGGTGATGGCTATCAGAGACTGGCCGAAGCTGATGCGGCAAGTTTTAACGTACGTCCTCCGATTTCTCCCCCATCAATCTATCTCTCTGTCCTCCCAGAATTGGACAAGAAGCTAACGAGTGGGCATGATAGTCACCTGAAACCTGGCGGCTGGTTCGAGCTACAAGAAATCCATCACTTCCCTCAATGCCATGACGGCAGCATGCCCCCGAACCACCCCGTCGCCGAATACTGGTCACTGATCGACCAAGGTTTGGCCGCAGTCGGCATAAATTTCAAAGCGGTGCTGGAAATGGCGGACATGATGCGGGAAGCAGGCTTCGTGAACGTCACAACGCGCATCTTCCACGTGCCCATCGGTGTCTGGCCGAAGAATAAGGTGTTGAAGATGGTGGGCATGTACTGGCGGGAGATTCTGCTCATGGGAGCGGAACCCATCGCGCTCGGTCCACTGACGAGAGGGCTGAAGTGGTCTCGAGAGGAGGTCGAGGTCCATCTCGTGGCGGTGAGAAAGGCGTATATGGATGCTTGGGTCCATAGCCACATGCCATTACACATTATCTGTGCGCAGAAACCGGAGTAGACCTATACCGCTTACTCACGGTACCGAGGGTTTTGTAAAGAAAAAGGAGGCGGCGAACTGAGAATTGATGAATAGGCATAGCTGGCGTACTGTTGTGGCTGTTGCCATGTGGCATTATCTACACATGGATGGCGGGCTTGATTTGCATTGAGCGGGCGGCTCCTCTTCGTTTTTTTGTTGGCATGTGAAGATCTTTGACGATGAGAGTTTTTTCCATATATATATACGTATATATATTTATATTATAACAGTACTAGACGGCGTAATGGAGATTTGACAGACACGTCAAGAATAGAGAGGAGTACCTAGTTTGAATCAATGTCTTGTACCTTACCTTACGCTATTCACTTCGATCGTATCACGTTCTTCACATTGGTCGGAGTATCTCCCTACAAAGGTAGGTACTTCTGGATATATATCTGTTTCTGACCACGGAGGCCCCCTCCCTTCCAACCAGATCTTACGATGGCGTCGACGAGTGGAAGCATTTCCGCATGAGCGAGCGAGCCTTCTCTTGTTCCGGGCTGTCCCCACTGCTTCAACGGTCGCCACTAGCGCCACATTATGCTTACATACTACTAAGTATCATCCCATTCTCATTACGGAGTATTGAGAATAATGCAGAGGTGAGATGAGGTGAGGTGCCGAGGCCCCTGGGAGGTCGAAAGGTCTTTGAAGAAAGTTGGGAAGGCGTCCCCTCCCCTGCGCGCCCGTTAAGCACCCTCTTCCCTGGGTCCAAGACCCGACGATTCTGAATCCCACGGAAACTTCCCATGAAGAAGATTGCCAATGTTGCAATGGAGAAAGAAAGGAGGGGGAAGGGGGAAAGAAGAAAGGAGCGGCCCGTTTCTGCGGGCCGCGGGAATTGGGTTTGGCAGGTTGGTTAGGTAGTAAGTAGTTGGAGACGGATGGAGGAGGATGCTGGGTTTATCGAGCCAGAACGGGAGATGATAAGGGGGGCCCCTTGGATGGAATCAGCCCGGCAAACGGGGAACAACGGTGGAACGGGAAACCTTCTTCATGGCTTCAACCCTATCAAGCCCGTCCCTGCTCCCCACGCGTCTCTCCTCGAGTCCTCGCCCCAGGCACCCGGAGCATCCCGCTTCTGCAACGGGTCGACTTGCGCTTTGCAGAACCCCCTCCCTCGTGGTCCCTTCCCTATCACTGGTCAATCGCAGGAATTATATGGGGATCTCCCGACCCAGACCCAGCTTACCACACCAAAGAGAAATAGCACGGAACTAAAAGGCGTATGGTTACATCGACCGGTGCAAGGACAAGGGGCGCACTGGCGGCGGTCGTATCCGCTGAAGAAAAGGGGAGGCTGGCCAATCAGCGGCGCGGGACAGCGTCTCCCTTGAACGTTATATAGCATTTGGTAAGCCGCATCGATATGCCATCATGCCAGACTGGGCGCAGGTCGTGGATTCTGGCGGGGTTTGATCAGACGATTTGGGAAATGGATATTGTGAGGTGTTTGGTAAATCGACTGTGAGATGAGATCTGCTCTGGTGTTTTTGTTCTCGCCGTTGTCGATTCGCTTGAATTGGCCAATCAGGACGCGGCAGACAGGGGCTCTACATCACGTGTTCCCCTGGGACCGCAGCAGCCGCACGAAAAGAAAGATTCTGGTTTGTCGAGACGAAAAGAGTTCCCGTCTCTCCTATGAATCCATGATCCTATCATACAACAGCAGTCTGCACATCTACCAGGTTGATCGCCCGCTCCACAGACCGAAGAGCAACCCGGTCTATAGTTTCCAATGGAACTACTCCTCCTCGGCATCTGGTCCGTCTCTGCTCGTCCGCCCCTTGCAGTAATGATTCGCCTTCCCAAGCAACACCACAGGTTGATGCTGGGAACGGTGCATGGCATGGCACTGCACCCAAGACTCTACAGTCAGTACAGTACTGCTATGTCCCGCTCGACACTGCCCGTCTACACCTTCTCCTTCTCCTCCTCCTTCCCCCTCTCCTGAGTCTCCTCCGCCATTAAACCTACTTGGCGCCCTTGACGCGGAGATTCACTTCAACTTATTATCATAATCAATTCGGGGTCTACGCTAGGACTCAATCAGACCCCCCGGCGCATTCCAAATCATCAGTGCGTCCTTCCCTCCGTCCCTAGCGTCCGGCGCAGCAAAGCACCAGATTATTTGCTATCTCGCTCTCCTCCGCGCATTCGACTATTTGACGGTTTGTCTCCTCGTTCTAGCTACTCTCTCATCGCATTTTTCAGTCATATCTTTCTCTCCGCCGAGCCTTCTGCAGCGAGCAGCGTGCCGACGAATAATATCTCCAGGAGTCCGGGCCACGGGTAGCTGCCACAGACCCCAGCATTTCACGAATCCGAAGCGATAGTGTGGAGATAAACTGACAGGGTGGGGCCTCGTGGCACGAGAGGGAGCAGAAGTAAAAGAATCCCGAGTCCCTGGCACTGGGACTCTGCACGCACTCAGCATTCCTTCGTCTTTCGTTGTTCTCCTCCATCACCCTGCTTTTACGTCTGTTGGGTCCGGGAATTCGCTCGATCTGTCAGCGAACCTGAGCAGTTTGTGTGCTGCGCGCTAGTGGGGCTACCTCGTATACTGAGTTCTGGATATGGATAAGGTACGCCAGGCAAAGAAGAGACTGAGTGTTGGATCGTGGGGTCCCTTTGCAAGCAAGGACGACAAGAGGTCGAGTCGCAGACTCAGCGGGATGAGCGGGAAGGATGGAGAGACCCTGGGTGGAAGCACCAGTGATGTTCCCAGCACCATCCCCGAGAACAATGGCACCAAGGAAGCCGAGAACGGTCAGACTCAGACTGTGAAGTCGACGACGAGCCTGGTCGAGTTGGCAAAGACCATCGCGAGAGAGACGGAGAAGCTGGAGAAGTATTACAAGGACATCGGGCACCCCTTGCCCGGCTGGGAAGTTGACTCGTCTGTCGATCTCCCAAAATTCCCTGATGATATCAAGAAGGCCAGAGAGGAGGTTGTGAAGGCAACCAAAGAACTCGAGTACTTGGTCACCGGGCCTACAGAAAGCTTGAGATGGATGGCTTGGGACGTGAGTCTTCTGTATCCAAGGATAAACTGATGAGACTGACCGACTACAGCACAACAACTCCCTCTCTCTGCACACCGTCTACCATTACCAGATCGGTATTTTCCCCTTTCCAAGATCCCTCGTTCCAGCTAACAGAGTCAGCAAAATCCTTCCCTGTCGGCGAGACTGCCACCTATACCCAGATCTCTGAGAAGGTCGGCTTAGACGAGCTCAACCTTCGTCGTCTCCTGCGCCATGCCATGACAAACCGCATCTTCAAGGAGGTGTCACCGGGTGTCGTGGCCCATACTGCCGCAAGCAAGTTACTGGCTGAGAACCAGGCAATGGATGACTGGGTTGGTTTCTGTACTGAGGATCTGTGGCCTGTGAGTATATTCTCATCCTTTCTGATTTACGGCAAGGGACGGTGCTATGAACAAATTGCGACACCTCGATTGGCAAGGCCATGAGGACTCGAAAAGCACCATCGAACTATTCCTGTTTTGAAAGTCCCACCTCATGCATTCCCCTACTGACATCTCCAGGCCGCGGCCCGAACCATCGCCGCTATCGAGCTCAACCCCTCCGCCAACGAGCCCACTCAAACCGGTTTCTGCTACGCTAACAACACTACCGATGTCGAGCCCATGTTCGTCACCTTCGGAAAGGACCCGAAGCGCGCAAAGCGCATGGGCGGAGCCATGACCTCCCTCACCGGCGGCGAAGGCTACGAAGTCTCCTACCTCGTCAACAGCTACGACTGGGCATCCCTCGATGCTCGCGGCGCCACTCTGGTGGACATTGGTGGTTCTCATGGCTTCGTCTCGACCGAGATCGCCGCGAAATACCCCAACATGAAATTCATCGTCCAGGACCTCCCCAAGACCGTTGCCACGGCCCCCGAACTGCCTGCCGACCTCGCCTCCCGCGTCTCCTTCCAACCCTATGACTTCTTCACGCCCCAGCCTGTCAAAGGCGCCGACGTCTACCTCTACCGCTGGATCGTGCACAACCAAGCCGATAAGTACGCGATCAAGATGCTGCAGCAGCTCATCCCGGCGCTGAAGAAAGGCGCCCGCGTTCTGATCAACGACCACTGTCTCCGCCGCCCTGGCGTCGAGAACATGTGGGATGAGAAGATCATGCGGACCATGGATCTCGTGATGCTCACGCTCCTCAACGCGCAAGAGCGCACAGAAGAGGATTTCCGCGAGCTGTTCGCCAAGGTCGACCCCCGGTTCCGCTTCTTGGGTGAGAAGAGACCTGAAGGCTGCAGAATGGCGATTTTGGAGGCGGTGTGGGAGGGCGAGGATTTTGGGGGCGAGGCTTAGATTGATTTGATTTGATTTGATTAACGCTATATACTTGTTGATGAGAGGAGAATCGGATATATAGATGGATAGTTAATCTAGTCAACGACAGTATAGTGGAAGGAAAGTCGGAAAGATTTTGGAAAGAGAAGAGAGAGAAGGAAGGAAAGAAGGAAGGAAGGATGGAAGAAGATCAATTTGTTCTCAGGCGCTTGCCTTAATAGCTGTACGTACCATGTGGTGTACATACATATACCTTACGTATTTAGAAGTATATATACTCATGAGCTCTCTTCTCTCTCTCTTGCGTTTGCTTGATTTGATACTTCTTGGTTGTAGGTAGGTTTGCGGGTATGTCTGTGTAACTAACTGCTTTTGCATATTTAATAAATCAATATATGTGTATCTTAAGATAGGATAGATAGTAGGATAGATAGTGTTATTCTTTCTTTCTTTCTTTCTTTCTTTCCTTCTTTCCTCGCCCTTCCCTCTCTCTCTGATCATCCATCCCCAAGAGGAGATATATCTCCCTCCTAGGTACGTACTATGCCAGTAAAAGTAAAACGTTGGGTGATTTCTTTATATTTATTTATATATATTTGTGTCATTAGTTCTAAGGGTCGGTCATGTAAGTGTGAGGTTTGGGACCCCCCTTTTTCCCCCACCTGCTTCACAGCCCTTAAAAAAAAAAGTGGGGGGGGGGGGAATGCTTCTCCTCTAAATATTTAATCTGCTAATATAACGAAATAGAATAGAATAGAACACTATCAGGGACAAGGCTGGGCTAGAGAGAAAAATGAATGTGGGACTGACAGTCTGGTTTATTTATATTCATGTTTCTTTTTTTTTGAGGGCTTTTCGTTAGGTATATGTATAGGTATATAAACATCCATATCTCATATCTCAAGTAGGTAGGTATCTCAAATCGCACATAACAGATGAATCATAGAATATATCGAAACCCGCGATTATCAATCTCTGTCATATCTAACATTCCGTTCTCGATCGCTTCGCGGTCCTCTTCGCGGTCGGGGTCGGCTTCGCCTCCCGCCGCCGCCGCGTCGCGTGCCACGTTCGATCGATACATATAGATGTAGAGGAGGAGGACCATGGCGAGCTTGACGGAGTAGCCGACTAGCATTGCGATGTAGGCGCTGTGATAGTGGGCTTTTGGGGGTTAGCTTTGTGTTTTTCTGTTTTGGCTTTTGTATAAGGTA
>NW_020194471.1:3671533-3723948 GCF_003019875.1 Amorphotheca resinae ATCC 22711
GGGGGGGGGGAAGGGAGGGGGGAGACGCACGTGCTTCACTAGCGATGAAAGTCTGAGGGCCGATGATATTCCCAACGCAGTAGCCGGTAAAGAGGACCGCGGCGGTGAGTTGTTTCTTAGTGTAGCCGGCGACATTGCTAGATACCATGGTTAGGGACATGGAGAAGCCGAGGCCTTGGAAGTAGCAAAGCCAGAGGGCGACAAGGCGGCCCCATTTGTTGGAGGTGGGGAGGCCGACGAGCAGGCCGGAGCCGATGATGCAGATGCTGTTGGCGACGACCATGGTGGCACAGCGCGTGTTGTGCGGCCAGCGCGTGCAGATGTAGCCGCCGATGATGAGGGCGAGGAACTGGACGGCGCCGCCGGGGATCTGGAGGTATTGGGTGCCGAGGGTGCCGAAGCCAAAGGAGCCGACGATGATGCTGGTGAAGGAGGTGATGGCGGAGTTGGGGACCTGGGCGCCGATGGCCATGATGAAGAGGATCCAGGTCTTGGGGTCGGTGGCGGTTTGGAGGGCTTGGTGCTTGGAGAAGTGGCGGTTCTTCACGCCTTGCTTGTTGGAAGCGACGCGGTGGACTGCGATCAGACGTTCTCGCTCGGTCAGGAACTTGGCGGTCGAGGGGAGATCAGGGAGGACGATGAGTGAGACGATGCCCCAGAAGATGGAGATGGCGCCAAAGATCAGGAAGACGTACATCCATCTCTGAAGACCGGTCGTGATATGTCCTACGGCGTAGCCGATGAGGCCCCCGAACATGGTCGCGATCCCATTGGTGCAGTAGTATATCTCGAGACGTAAGGGCTGCTCGGCCGAGGTGTACCACATCGACATGAGGAGCACGAAGCCAGGGTTGACGGCAGCCTCGAGGCCGCCGAGGAAGAAACGGTTGGTGGCTATGCCTCCGAAGGAGCGGCAGGCCGGGGTCGTGATGAGGATGATTCCCCAGATAATGGTGGTGTAGGAGAGGAACTTGCCGATGGGGAAGCGCTGGAGTAGGTAGCCAGAGGGAAACTGGAAGGCGAGATACCCAAAATAGAAAATGGATCCTAATCCTCTATATCAATATCCGCAGCGGATCAGGAGACAGGGAAAATACCCAGCCATGAATAGTCCTGGCCCTTCAGATGGGTCCCTTTCTGCAATCCATAGACGCTGGAGAAGTTGATGGAGTTCTTATCCAAATACTGCAGCATATAAGTCACGAACAGGATGGGGATGATGCGGAAATCGATCTTCCGCAAGACCCTCTTGGCCTCTGCAGGATCGACTTCGAGATCTCGCGCCCTTTCAAAGAGGGCGTAATTGTCGTCCAGATGCTGCGAGGCGACGGAAGGGATCTCTTTGACTCCATGCGGGGCAGATTCGGTGGGGGATGGCAAGACACCGAGATGCTTTTCCGGGTCACTGACGCCCATTGTGAAGGCGGATACCCGAACCTGAAGCTCGACTACGAGCTCAGATCAGACGGGGGAGTGAGGAGAGCAGTTTGAGTTGGCCCAACTGTGCAGGAAACGAGGCGGACAGGAAGAAGTAAGAGAAGCAGAATCGCGACACAACCAGAGCAAAAGAGACATGACGACAAAGCAGAAACCGGCGGAACTATTCCCTGTCCTCCATTCTCTAACCCCGGCCTTTTTGAGTTCTCACATCCCTCCATCGCCCCCGTTCTTCCACGGCCCTTCTCTTTTTCCCTGTGGGAAAGGGAAAAAGAAGTAATGGAGCGATCATCCCCGCCAAACCCCGACCGTGAACCATGAACCACGAGATGACAGGTCCATGTCGTGCAGGAGTGCGCAAATCTACGCAGTGCTCACATCTTCGCCAAGAGATGGCCTAGGATAAATGCCCTTTTCGGCGATGTCGTGATTCCCTCGCGTGTTGTCGTGATATTGCGGCTCTGCTCTGCACGTGAAGCTGAGATAAGATGGATGTGAGCGGGCTTGTCAAGGTCCTCTTACAAAGTGGTGCGTGGTATCATGATACGATACTCTGCTGTCATGAGAGAACCACTTGGATATTCGACTTCGAATGTCCTTCGCTCAGCATGCTAGCTGAATACGTATGCTTGCTACACTCTCCCTTCCCCTCTAATCGACAAGTCTCGAGCGGAGAGGCCGAGTATAACAGAGCAGAGAGAGAAATAGAGAGAGATGAAGCTAGAAAAGATCCTCCTGCTCACTTGAGAAGAACGTATAAACAAGCATCTGATACGAAACTGCGAAAACCTTGCATCTCTTGGTTGATTTCCCCGGGCGGCGTGGCAGTCTCTCAGGCCCATCCCGCCGTTGTATTCCTCGGATCCAAGTAGGACGTATCGTCTTGGGCCAAGACATGAGTGATTTGTATTCCTCGAAGCAATGCTATTGGAGCTATGCGGGAAAGTGTGTGCTGTGTGTTAGGTAGAGGAACTTACCTCAAAGATGGTCTCTTTCTGCCTCAAGTTAGATCACGTGCCACTGTCCGCCCGCAATATTGTTGTTCCCTACCGCTACAAACCTCCTGAAGTAAAGATGGAAGAACAGCAACAGGACATACCATACCTGGACCGAATGCCTCGTACCCCGCGACCTCACCTGTCTGACAATCGCCAAACTTCATTTTGAATACAAAGTCTTCCCCAGCCAACGGCAACATCCGCATCTCAGTCGTCAACAAGCTCCCAGTGAGCTGCCTTAGCATGTTCTCAACCAACTTACCCCGCGCACTGGAGGATTTCCGACGTATTAATCAATATTCCCTTCAGCGCGTCGCATCGAACCCCTAATACAAAGCCATCAATACACATGCGCGCTATGCTTCGTGTGATTTAGGCATTGAAAGGGCTGGGCCCCATGCGAAAAGCTCTGGAAACCCTGTACGGGTGGATGAGAAATGGTGATTTATGCAGATGCCTCTGTATCGTTGCAAGCGGTCTGCTTGTTTTACTGGGAAAAGAGAAATCTACCGCTACGGTATAGCCAGCGGTCAGAGATTGGAGCCAACGTAAGGGCCTCAACACTTCACTATGGATGAAAGTATATCGGTCAGAAACCCCCTGTGCCGGATCAAATACCTGGATCGTTATGTTGGTAGACCTGGCTTAGATTCTCATGCATATATTGCATACGGGTCTGATTTTGGCACGGAGAAACTGTGGGATAGCGTTCTCATACCCCATCTCTCCGTCCTTCTCCTTTTTCTCTTTCCTTTTGCTTCTTTCTCTTCGTTTTCTTTTCCGCAACGTTTTTATACTCAGTAAGGCACAAGCTGGTGAAGTTGCATGCTTTGTTAGCTTCGTTACAACTCAAATCGCTTTGGTATGAAAGGCCGTCAACAATCTGTATCAAGCGTGACCTCCTCGGACTTTACTTCTCGATACAAGATCAAGGGATCTTGCGTTCCATGGCCCTTGTTTGCAAGGTAGGGTCGAATTGATTTATGAGGTGAAGGACCTTTGCATTAGATGTGAAGCTCTATGAACCTACCGCAGTCGGTCAATGACTTCCAAGGGTATATGATCCACTCATTCCAGAGCACTTGAGATAGTGTGGAATCATTGAAGATAGGAGGCACCCCCGACAATATATTGTTAAAGACATCTGGACAATGAATAGCTCGGTTTGGATGGTGGAGATAATTGTCTACCATGCCAAGCACTGTCGACCTTTCCTCGACATGGTTGGGCACTGGCACCTAACAGTGCATCTTGACCATGTGCTGCGAGTTGGTAGGGACGATTTGTGTCAGTCCTGTATCTGATCAGTTCTAGTCTCCTTACACTAGCGAAACTCTCTATATCCTTGTAGCTACAAGTGTACCTTTGATACTGTCTAAGAGCAGTGTACCCGTACGGTAAGTTCTGGATGTGTTTACACTACTCTTGATCTAAAAATACAGACTAGATGATTGCATAGTGTACAGCTACAGACATTCATCTTCGTAGTCCTCGATGCTCAGAGCTAGGACTTGAACTCAAGATAATTCCTTGATTACAGGTCAGAAGCTAGACTCAAGAGACTCGATAAAACTCTGGTGTGATAGCCGTGTTCAGAATCAGCCTGATATCAGCATATAGAATATGGCTAGCGGAGTCTCCAAGAACCACAACCAGCCGTCAATCAACCATTCTTACGAGCGGCATTCCAGGGTCGACGACCTGTATCAAAACCAAAACCATAACGATTCATTTCATGTCCTTCTCTTTAGGATGCTTCGAAGGTTTTAATGCCTAATTTTTCTCATGTTCTAAACCCCTATCCAGTATCCGTCGGCGCATTACTCTGGTAGATAATGGAACTCATAGATGTCAAGGATCTTCTTAAAGTTAGTAGTAGCGGACACATAGCAACCACGGAGCATGTTGATGATGAAGCTGGTACCTTCTTTAAAAATAACTGTTGATCCATTTCGTGGATTCGTTCTGCCTGGTGTATATATGGCTTGAAGATTCCTTTGTAGATTGTCAGGGGACGAGAGAGATATGGCTCTCTCTCTCTTATACACACACCAGAACCCCCCCCCGGTCTCCCAAAAATCCAAAATCGAAATCCAGCCCTCCTTCCCCCCCTCATCCCCTTCCCCCTTATTTTCCAATCCTCCATATAAACAACCCCCTCCCCCCCCCCACCCCACCCTCTCTTCAACACTAAATATCGAAAATATAATATCCCTTTCTCTTATAATAAAAGAATATCAGATCAGGATACCAGGAGACTCCTTTAGCTAGCTATATATGAATAGGTTTTTGTTTTGAGTAAATCTATCTTCTTGAAAGAGGCAGAGGGTAGGTAGGTACCAAGGTACATGGAAGAGAAATCATAATTCTTAGTTACTAACCTACGTAGTCTTCTCTTCTCTAGATATTTTACTGTAATAACCTGTACAATCTATAAATGAATCATGAATGTAAGAACCTCCCTCTTGATTAACCCTGAATTCTATCCCATGATGTACTAAAAAAGTATTTATCTATCAGAGAAAGGAAAGAGGGGGTATGATGACGATTCGGAATTTTTAGATCTCTTTTTGTTACTAGATGAGGTATCGAGTGAAGATGTATGTATGGGTTGTGGTTTCTTTGTTTTTGTTTAAGAGAGAAGGGGGGGGGGGTTGGATAAATAAGGATAAGATTTAGGGATTTAGGATTTAGTCTTTAGATTATACTCCTAAGGGGTAGATCAGATCAGAGCACAGTAGAGAAGAAAAACAAAAGGAGAAAAGAAGGAAAGATGACAAAAGGCGTGTTGGTAGGTAGGTAGGTAGTAACTCATACCTAGATGGTGTGCCGCATGCGGGGGTGATGGATGGCGAGTGAGTGAGGTGCATCCATCTTCCAATGTAACACGAAATCTCACTCAACCAACATTTAGATTAACTGCACTGCACATAAATCAATCAATCAATCAATCAAATCTACAGCTCAGCAGCATTACATTAAAATCCCTCGTGATTCTCTCATCAACACGCATGATGATATTGATTGATTGAATGATTTGATCAAATCCCATACATACATACATAGATACGCGTGTCGAAATTCATGCATGCATGCATGCATGCCATGTAGTTCCATGCATCGGAGGATTTTTCTTCATTCGGGGATATATCATGGAAC
Source organism: Amorphotheca resinae ATCC 22711 (assembly GCF_003019875.1). NCBI lineage: Eukaryota > Fungi > Ascomycota > Leotiomycetes > Helotiales > Amorphothecaceae > Amorphotheca > Amorphotheca resinae. Next base: position 3,677,128 of record NW_020194471.1, read on the forward strand.
ATTTGCTGCATGTTTATGTTATGTAGCTTGTTTATGTATGTATGGACGGGATGGATGGGATGGATGGATGGATGGATGGATGGAGAGACAGGGAAAGAGGGGGGAGGATGGGTTCCAATTGCGCAGTTGTTTGTGAGGATGGTACCTATGCAGGTATGTATGTATGTATGTATGTATGTGTAGGTACAGAAGGAGTTCTTGGGGCGGACGGGGAACTAGGTAGGTACTTTTGTCGCGAAGCAGCAGCAGCAGCAGTTCAGTTCACAGAAGGCAAAGGCAAAGGCCCAAAAACCTCGGACATATGATGCGGGAACATAGGATTGGTAATCCACTCTTCTCGCCAGCCGAGGGCGGGCTGAGACTTGGCTGAGACGGGTTAGACAGCGTCGTATTTTGTAAGTCTTTTGCAGGAGTGGAGTGATGAGTGGTGGAGTGGAGTAGAGGAGTGGAGAAACAGGAGTTGAGTGATGAGTGACCGGGGGAGGGAAAAGCAGGGAATGGAAATTGGAAAGGAAATGAAAGGAAATGAAGAGATGGGATGGACCTTTCCTTGATGGCGTGGTATGGCATGATGTGGTGAGGAAGGGGTTTTCAAAGAGGGAGAGATGAGGCTGAGACTGAGACTGAGTGAGATCTGACTGAGACTTTTATGCTGTACGGTAGAATGTGTGTATTGTACCTAGGTACCTTATGTATTGTATGTACCATGTATGTATGCATGTACCTATGTCTGTCTGTCTGTCTGTCTGCATGACCCTATGTATGTATGTCGCGGCTGTCAAAAAGTCCAACAACCCTCAAGCATGCGAATTCTTGACCGCGCATGCCAATTCTCCGAGTAGTCAGTTCGCTCGCTCGCTCACAGGGCTGGCAGGGCAGCGCAACTCTACAAGGCAGGCCAGTCTACAAGGCGTGGTCATGTCAACTACTCCAGTCTCCAGAGTACCCACGAACAATGGGACGAACTGCCGGTCATGGGCTGGAGGGCCTCGCCGGGGACCCTACCTGGCTCCAGGAGCGAGATCGATCATCTTTTTCTCAACGGTCTCTTTAGCATGTTGACAGTGGCACGGATCATATGCCATGCTACTACTACTGTACCCTTCCACCCATCAATAATCTCTGTACAAGAATGATACATCCTCTCCCAGACAACCATTCTCAACTGTTGAATTGCCAGAGAAGAGGACGAAACGAAACCCACCGGGAAAAACGGTCAATCACGCTGGCCTTCGCTGATTCGCCGACACTGACCTACGCCGCGCGGTTCCAGTCGGAGATAAGAGACACCAATCCCGAGAGACATTCGGGGTCCATTCTCTGCCATCCAATGTTCACGAGCACGAGACTCGAGAGAGAAGAAAAGATGGGAAAAATCTCATGAAAATCCATCGGCCTCGGCAGACGTGCTGTCTTCGGAGGGCGGTGCATGAGAGCGGTTAGGTCGTGTCTTGTGTCTCTTGCTTGTCTGGACGATGGATGATCGATCGGACGGAACTCTGGTCGCGGATATTAACCAAAGAAAATTTCATTTCTTTTGGCTTCTGGTCGGACCGTTCGTATGGCCGATGGAGATGGGCGCCGTCATTTTTTACGTACTGTGCCGTTGGGCTAGGTAAGCGTGAGGTTTCTGGAGATTTGAGGGAGATTTTGATGGATGGGGTTTCTTACTGTGTTATTACTAGATGATTACTTTATTATTACTAGGCGGGTTCCTTGGTGTTGTTATTATTCATCCTCCACTTATCGATGGGCACCTCAGCGCCTGCTATTGGCTTTCAACCACGCATGTAACGGGCGACGGAGCACTCCGTCCGTCAAGCCCATCATCTAACGGTCGATGGTCACCTTCGCGGTAAGACCTGTCCAGTAAGGCGTCTCGAGTTCCGTTTTCTAGGGTTCCCCATCCAACGGGTAAAGCGTCTTCATGCTAAGCCCGTCTCTCTCTCTCTCGCAAAAGACCCCACGCTACGACTATTCAATAATGGTAAGAGGAGAGAAAAAAAGGGCAAAGGGTGATGAAAAAGCCACAGCAACCAACACGACGATCACGCATCTCTCAGGCAAGCTCGGGTCTGGCGGGGGGCGCGAAGGACGAGCGATCGGCAGGCGTTCGGCCATGGTCCGCATCGGGAAGGTCACGGCCGGCCCTATCTATCCATGTGCTGGGGCGGGAAGCGAGAGTGAGAGCGGGAGAGCCTGGAGGAGGGTCTGGAGCTGGAGGAGAGTGGTTGTGCTTTGGGTTTGCTTTGGGTTTGGTTTGAGGGGAGGAGTAACAACCCGGGCGGCACTTGCATAACAAAGAGGAAGCTGGGAGAAGGGCGGAGGGGCGGCGATTGGTTGGAACTGGAGCGGGGAGGCGGAGATGGGGCCGTCGGTGTTGGTTTTTGATTGTGGTTGTGGTTGTGATTATTATTGCGAGTGTGCTTATGCCATTAACCATATGGTGGTTGTGCTCTGGTTTGGGGTGGGTTGCTTCATATTCTGGTAACTGGTTTGTCGGGTCCCATCTTCCCCTTGGAAGGTGGGGTGGAGGAAGAGCAAAGAGGGAGAAGAGTCTTGACTCTTGAGAGAAACGGTTGATAGATCCATGGTCACTGACCATCCCGCGGATCTTGGTGTTGCGATCTGCGAACCTGAGAAAAGTGGTGAAGCCGTGCATCTGTAGAGGATCATCGATACACATGCCTTCTACAGCAACATGTCGATGTCGATATATATAGCTACATATAGATTAATATGGAGTCTGAGGCACGAGCAGGAGCAACAGACAAGAGAATCCAATCCGTCCGGGAAAAAGGGGTCAGCGCTTGGCCTTCTTTGCACCTAGTTCTTATCTACAGCAAGGCAGGGAGAGATTATTCTTCTTCTCTTCTCTCCTCGTTGCCGTGCCTCTTGCGTCTTTGTCTCGCGCCTTGTCCTTGAAGACAAGTGCCACGGCGTCTGTGTGTGCTTTGTGCTTTGTGCTTTGTCCTGGGCTTTAAGTCCCCCTGTCCCCCCTCGCTCCACGCTCCCGACACGTCTACACGTCTCCTCTCGACAAACAAACCAAACCATCCACCCTCCTGCACTTCTCCACGGCCATCCTGGACCCGTCTCCTCCCAAGGCTCTAGACTCGAGAACCCCGAATTGTTCTTTTTATATCCGCGCTCTTATCCCATCCTATTACTCATCCCCACCCCGTTCTCCGCCCGCGACCCGCTACCGCGAGACAACCGGCTTCAACTAGGCACCGCGCAAGTCGCCGGACACGAAGACCAGAGGAGGAGCCGGCCTGTCTCGAGTCCCTGGAGTCTTGCCTACGAACGAACAACGGCCCCTTGGCAAACGGTCCCAACTGTCCCTGGACGACTACTTTAACCTCTTTTCCTCCGGCGTCGTCGACTACTGCTAGACTCGTCGGCTTCCCTGCGTGGCCTTCTGCAATCCGCAAGGATCCCCTCTCCCTTGCCCTTGCTTCCCGCACCGACAGCACAGGACGGTCGACTGTACCGCCGTACCCTTATACACTCCACCCGCGGACGAGGGAGGCATGAAAAAATCCTCTCCCCAGACAAGGAACCCATAAACAAACAGCCGCGATCGAGCCTGGGCCATCACGGTAGAGAGGAGAGCTTCGTTGATTGACGCGATCCCGTCGTCGCATCACCTCCCGACCGCAAAGCCAGCAGCAACGAACACACACTCGCTCAACTCCTCCGAGTCCTCTCCCTCTCTCTCCCCCTCCGCTCGCTCGCCCTCACGCCCTCTCTCCTCAGGGCCTATACACGCTTTACGCTCTCTCGAGACACGTGCGCCTCTCTCCACCGACACGCGATTTCTCGCGCCCTGCAGAAGCGTCGCGCGCCTCAGAAACCCGACCTGTCAATCGGCGTCCCTCGTGCCCACTGTACCACTACCATTTCTGCATGCACCGCTCTTTCAACCCGCAGATATCAGAATCATATCACAAAAGTAGGTCAGACAAACAATCTCTCCATCTTTCTCCCCAAGTCCCCGGGCAATCAGCATCGCCGCGCTCGTCCTTCCCTTCGAATCTAGGGACCAACGCGTCGCGGCCTCTTCCGTCCAAGCGATCGCGCCCAGCGGTCGCAATCTTCTCTCGCCTCCTCCCACCGCGCGACCATCTCTTCTGCACACATCTTGCCCGACGTCTCTGTACAACCTAGCAACGTGGTGACCGATACACAATCATGCGACGGGCGCTCCCATCCCCATGTGTGCGCCGAGCGTGATCGCCCTCAGCAGCGCCTGCGAACGGCTGACGACCAGCAATTCACAAACCCCGCCGGGACTTGGTGCCTCTTCCTCTGGCTGACCGGGCCCTCGCATACTCAATGCTGACTCTCGTGTGACCCAGGTCTCCGAATCCATTCCCTCGCGCATCTCAGATCCGGGCCTGCCTGCCCGCCCGTCCCCCGTCGAGCCTTCCCTCGCGCGCGGCTGCCAGCATCTGCAGCGTCCCGCACCCCTCTCCCAAGAATCCCTCGCCGAGAATCCCTCGCTGCCGCCCCAGATCCGTTTACCTGGGACTCGACAATCGAGGGCGCCCGCCGGATCAATACCATCGTGGAGGAGTAGCGACGGCTCGAAACAGCTGAAGCACACATCGGTGGGGTTCGCGAGGTGGTTTGGTGCAATCGAGGTTGTCTGAAGCAAGCGCAGCGGTCATCTTGTCGCGACTTGCACACAGCATCTCACCTGCATTTTACACTCTTCAGCCCTCGGCGGAATCCTCGCCCGCAGCCTCGTGGAGGGATCGGGATCGAGACGAAGTATTCAGAAGGATTCTAGGTACGATAACACAACGTCACGTCTTCACAAATGCCCCCCCAGACAGCCCAGCTGCAAGCGGAACATCCTGGTCCGGCATGGGTAAGCTAGTGACTGATTTCTTGACAGAAGCCTCCCCTCACAGATCTATCTCAAAAGTGGGCGCGTCAGGAAGCTATCCCGGTTCGACAGCCCTCTGCCGAACAGAACCAGGCCGCCTAGCCGCGACGACGGTACATATCTTTCTTCAAGGTACGTTTATCGGATTTCCCACTTTCTGAGCTGTCGCGCGATGGCGTTCTCCTATCCTTGCTCTCTTGCTCTGCTACCCTGGTCCCGTCCCCACCCCCTCGCCCTCGAAGCGACGTGCCATCATGGGTCCAAGGGCTCCTGCATGGCCAGCTCCGACACCCCCCCCTTGTCTAATGCGTTGCAACCCTTCCCATCATCTCCTTAGTTAATGTGCCGGAGCCTGCACATCTCCCCGGCTCTAAATAAGTTCGCGCTGTCAGTTGTTTACCAACCACCCATGCCTGTATAATAGGGTCCCCGGGCCCAGCGTGTTGAGCTGGTCCTGGTCTTCCGCAAACATCACCGCCGTGGCCCTTCCCTTCCGCAGCCTCGTCGAGTCTGTCTCTTGCGTCATTCGTTCTGTTTCTGCAGCAGCACTGCAGTGAGGGACGCGTACTGACCCCATTCTGTATGCGACCTCCCTATGCGCCGGTCGCCTTCTGCACTGTTTTTTCCCAGCAACGCACGCTCTGGGGAACACCCGGCTGACTTGGATATTTTTTAGGATCAGCTATACTATCTACGCTCGCATTCCCGCTACATACACCCCGGTTCCGATATTCTTAATTTTTATTTCTTTCAACCAAGTAAGTTCTGTATTGCAGCCTTTTGCGTCAACATCGATTTTCTGAAGCGCCAAATTTCCTGAGCGGGCCTTGACTCCCGTGGGCGAAAGCTGGCCTAGCGGTCAGCCCCACGTTTCCTCGTGGGCCACTTTCGTGACGCACGCGAGTAGTTGACCCCCGCTCTGAACGAACACCAACAAAGTTGACCTCTGATGGTACCGGCTGGGTGAACATATCGCCACCGCCATCATCGATCAACGTTGAACGGGCCAATGTAGGGCTGGCCCGGCCCTCTCCTGTACCACTCCAATTCCTGTCAGCTGGGCGCACCCTTTTAGTACCTGGTGTAACTTGCGCCGAGAAGGGTTCGCAGCTTGAGCCTGGTTGATAGTTCAATCAGCAACGTTTTGGAGTCGTGGAAGAATTTTGATACAGGAGAATCTTGTAGACAGGCCTCATGAGGCGCTGTCTGCATCGGTCGCATTGCGATCTCCCTTCTCCTCAACCCCTGTGCCCCCTTGGATAGATCGCCTCTGGGGTTCAAAACCGTCTGGCATCGATGTTTCGTTTTGGTATCACCATGTACCATCCCATCCCATGCGCATCATCGATCGCATTGGAGTGATATTCAATAATTATGTGTCGTGAAGCCGTCGCTAATTCAGGATTGAAGCAGATACGCTGTAGATAGAGCGCACAATACACAGCAGGCGTTCCGCACCGAGTCTGCTACCACACTTGTCATAGCAAATCGTTGCGACAGACTTTTTTCTACGATAATTAATCGTTTATTGTAAACAGTAAGTCGCGACAAGGCTCAAACCTCCCTGCTGCGGTCTGATGTCCAGTGCACGGATGTTGCATGGCATGGCATGAACTCTCCCTGGCCCTCGTGCTAAGGAGGGATCAGAATCTGAACGGCGCATCTGTGGCTTCCGGCTGGCTGGTAGATATCATATGCTAACGAGGTTTGCGCGACCAGGACCATCAACATCTACCGAGATGGCTCATCGACAGACTGGAGGTTACAAGGAGGAGCCTGGTGTTGCGGTGCCGGGAGATCACGTAAGTGTACAGCTTTCCCAATAATTGTTTTGTGACCCGTTGGTCATTGTCTCGGATGGGCATTATCGCGCTCGTGCGCTACTCTGCGACCAGAGTTCTGCATTGCGACGTGCGACTGTTAATTTGTTTTTGCGTCGCGCATTATCTCGGCGAGTCCATGCTGGTTCGCAAGTTGTTCAGCTTCACTCTGCGCGCGCCACCGCCCTACGCTGTAACCCTGCTCTAGTTAGGGCGCCGGGGACAGGCCGGGGAAGGGGGGTTTTCTTCGCAGGGGGTTGGTTCGGGAGGTGCGGCTTCGACACATTCCAGAAGACGGCGAGCGTTGACAGGCTGCGCGGGCTGGACTCGACGGGCGGCGGTCGGGCGGGCACCTTTGCACAGGATAGCAGGCTCAAGGGTTCAAGTGTCGGCTCAAGTGGGCTCGTTTCACAATGGACCGGGCTATGTACATGGGTGGCCAAGGGGTCTTCAGCTTGCTGCCCAATCCCACGCGGCGCGCACTACTCGGCCAAGGGTGGCGCTGGATCCTGCACCGTCCCCAGCCCGGCCTATGATCCGCTGAGGGACCGCGATCCCCCGAACGTGATTCATCGTTTTTTTGCGAGCTTGTTTTGTTCTCTAAATTTCGTGCTTTTATTTTTGGCTCGCTCCTGTTTGCAGGAGAATTACCAGCCAATCACGGCCCTCGCCGCTGGTGCGCGTCGGTCTATCACTCGCTCGGTCTGTCGCACACGCGCGACGGTGCAGATCGCCCAAGCCTAGTCGCTAGGTGATGAGTGGACGTCGTGATCAATCTTTTTCGAGCCGTCTTTGCAAATGATATACTGTCGCTGCTAGGGAGAAGCCTCCGCGCAAGACGGCCTCGACACCTGCGTATCCAGGGGCCCGGTTGGAAGCCGCGCCCGTCCTTCAGCAGGGAGCGGGTTGGTGGCGGTGTGCCAAGGACTCAACGCCGCAAAGACGGGGGCCCTCGACAGGGGATCTTCAGAGGCAGGCCAGGGTTCCAAGGGTTCCTATGGCTCCCATGGGCCGCGCTGCCTCCCCCCTCTCGCTCCTAGCAATTTGACACACGGCCCTAGTGCACCCCGTTGCTGCAGCCAGAGTCACCTTTTCAGGCTCTCGCCGCTCCCAGCTTCCCTCACTGGCCTCCCGCCCACACACCGCTGGGGCCCGAGCATTCCTGACGCATATCACACTCTACCCTATCACCCCACCACCCCTGGCCTGCCCATCTGCATCCTTGCTTTTGCCTGGCGAGTATATTTCAATGGGCAGCCTCCCCTGCCCCATGGTCCGCGACCTCATCCACTTCCACCGCAAGGCCCCTCTTGACCCTGTCACGTTTCTCCCATGCGCTGTCGTCAGACTGTGTAACGTCCTTTCTGGTCATATCAGGCTTTTGCATTACCTTATCCTCTTGATACCCATACCTATACTGCTTTCCTACCTCCTCCCAATCGCATACCTTGTCCTCGTCGTCATCTCATCGGCTCCTGTTTCTTCGATCAATCTCCGGTCCGTGTTTTATCTTGCTATTCCCCGTCTTCCTTCGGGCCGTACCCCCCAGAGCGCCCTCCTGATTCTCGCCGCTACCCTCATATAGTTGATTGAGGGAGTTCTTCGCGCGGTCACGGAGTTTCCGATCTTGCTTGGTCGCTTGTACCTGGTCAATAGCTTGAAGATTTGGTAATAGAGCAAGGCATCTGTTATACAGAGGTAGACCCACGTCCTCCCATCCCAGCAGCAGCAGGAAACGGTTTATTTTCTTTTCTTCTGTCGCGGCGCGCTATTGTTAGGAGCAGCAGATCCGACCCGACTCGAGGGGACGTTCGCAGTGCCACCCTCGCGGTCAAGGATTTGCCAGCCCGTTTCTTAAATCGCGAGTGTCTAAACAATCATCGCGACGCGACTTGCTTTTGCCAATGGTCTTTGTATTTTTGCCATCGCATTTAGCATCACGGTTGAGAAGTATTACTGACGGATGTTCCTGATGCAGCACCATCCCCACCACGCCCAGCAGGGTCCCCCTCCACATCAACTGCAACAACCGCGACCCTCGAGCATAGTCCATCAACAGCACCACCAAGGACCCCCTCCGCCTCAGCCGCAGCATCCAAACGCCTACGCTCCTTCGCATCACGGTCTGTCGCAATATCCGCAGAGCGCCCCGGGCCCAGCTGGACAACATCCCCAGGATCTTCCATATTACCCTGCGCACCCGAGTCCATACAGTACACCAAGCGCGTCGGGCGCATATTCATCTGGAGGTGAGCAACCGAGACCACGGACGCGTTTGCCGCTGCCAGAATGCAGGGTCATTGACTAACAGGAAACAGAAACCCCCGACATAATGGCGGCCGCTCAAATGTCGCGACCATACCCCCCAATCTCATACCACACTCCTCAGTCGAACTCACCAGCGTCTGTGGCGTCTCCTTCAGGACATGAACAACACCGCATGTATGGCGCCCCGCCATCTCAATTACAACAGAACCCACAAATGTATTACGCGGGACCGCAACAGCAGTACCCCCCAATGCCACCCCAAGCTGCGCCTTCTCCATATGCCCAGCACCCCCAACAGCATCCACAACAGCACCCGCAACATCAACAATCGATGACCTCTCAACCGAATCTTCTCATGTCGCATCCATCTGCGCAACACCAGATGCAGCACCCAAGTCAGCACCCACAACAGGGAATGACGGGAAGCCCAAGACCAAAGATGGAGCCACACGTACCACAGATCACGCGCCCCGCGCAACCTCTGGGTCCTCCCCAACACCAACCGAACGGACCACCGATGCAGCAGAATAACGTTCCCGGGAGCGCGCCCGGTGTCAACCCAAACGCAGCACCGGGCCCGATCCCAGCGACTACGCCCTTGGTCGTCCGACAAGACAACAATGGAGTTCAGTGGATCGCGTTCGAATATTCGCGGGATCGCGTGAAGATGGAATACACCATCCGATGCGACGTGGAATCGGTCAATGTTGACACGCTGAGCCCCGACTTCAAGACCGAGAACTGCGTGTACCCGAGAGCGTGCTGTAGCAAGGACCAGTACCGAGGCAACCGATTGGTGTACGAGACCGAGTGCAACACGGTTGGTTGGGCGCTGGCAGAGTTGAACCCTTGTCTCCGTGGCAAGCGAGGACTGATTCAGCGAGCCGTCGATAGCTGGAGGAATAGCAACCAGGACCCGCGATTGCGAAGTCGACGTGTGAGGAGGATGGCCAAGATCAGCAACCGTAAGGCGGTCCAGACGGCGTCGCACAACCCACACATGGCTGGCCCCAGTGGCCCGACAGGGATGCCACCATCTGGGAACATGGGCCCCACAGCCGGGGCCCCAAGCATGGGTAAGCCAACCCTGGGCGGGATGGGTCCGCAACTCCACCATCACCACAACCACCCGGACGGGAGCACTCAAGGAGGGGATGATGTCGGTATGTTTCAACACATGCAGTGATGTGATATTATTATCGTGTTATGATATTTTCCGTGCGAATATACCTGTTGATCGGGGGAGGGTTTTTGGGACACCGTTTGTTTGGTGTGGGACACTTCCTGTATATTAAATCATTGCACTTGGCTTCCTTCCTGGCGTTACACACCCATACCCCAACACAATCATGTCTTTGCACCACTGTCTCTGCTTCACGTCTGATCGTCTTCGCTTTCCGGTTGAAGTGTGAAGCTAATCTCAGGTCATAATATATAGGTGACGAGGCATATGCCGACGAGCACCATCACCCAAGCGCCCATGGCCCGCCAGATGATGTTCGACAGAGTCACGTCTTCCCTGGCTACTCCGGGAGCTATCCCCCCAACCCACCTGTAGGCGGGGCCTCGATCGCTCCGACAATGCACGATGCTAGAGCGCCGATGTCTCACGGCTCCAACCCCATCGCCGCACGGTCAAAGTCCGAGGAGGACGACCGCCTCTCGCTGTTCGGTGACATCCCCGAATCAAAACGGCGCAAGTTCATCATCGTCGACGACCCGGCCAAGATGCAAAGGGTGCGCGTGCGTGTCACTCTCGACACGGTCGACATCAACGAGATCCCCGACTCCTTCCGCAAGAGCAACTCTGTGTACCCGCGCTCATGGTTTCCCATGCAGATGCAGGACCCGCCGCCATCGGCACACGGGTCCCGCTTCTTCGAGGACGACGATCCGGATGATGAGGATACCGGACGCGCGAGGCGAGGGCGTACCATGGTACAGGTCCCACTCGCGGATGGTGGGGAGGCTGAGGTCGCGGCCCCACGGATGAGGAAGAGTATACGGGGGAAGGAGGTCAAGATCAATGAATTGGGGTATCGTATGGCGTGGCATCAGAGCCGCGTTTTTAATGAGAAATCGGTCTTCCTGCAGAAAGCTTGTAAGTCTACGTCGGTATTTGGCTGGAGGTTGGGGACTGACACGCACAGTGGACCTCTACCGCATCAAGATGCGCTCGTCGATGGAGCAGGCCGGGCAAGACCCGAGCAAGACGCCACACTTCGAGACACGGGTCGGCAAGAGGCGGTGGAATGAGCGCACGAGCAGGAAGGAGCGGAAGGAGGGAGATGCATGATCTTACTCCAATCCCTCTCGACGTCCCTCGCTTTCATCTAATGACGATCGCACCACGACGATTGCTTATATATCCTTTATCTGGGTGGCCCTAGTGCTCGATTCAGCATGTTCTTGTTGCTTCCAGCGCGCGATCCTTCGACATTGTTACCGATAATTGTTGGACCACCATATCGCATCTTGCTTCCTTGCTATTACCCTCTTCGTACGACCAGTTTTCTTCACAGCAGCTTTATGTTCTCGGGATATCCTTCTTCGCTTGTTTGCTTGCTTCTTCCTCCCCGTGGGCGGCTTCGAAAGATTAGGAATAAGATTAAAGGTTTTTTATTAATGTCATGATTGATGATGTGGTGGGATGGGTTGAGTCTTGGTATGGATAGGGGTGGGCTAGGATGGGATGGGATGGGTGGATGAGGGTGGGGAATAGGTAGTGTTTAAAGATATCTGAGTGAGGATGCGATTTATGAATGGAATGAATGAATGGAACGAGACGATCAAGGCATGAAGTATCTTTTGTGCATGTGATTATGGATTGAGATTCTGAGACATGTCTCCCCCCTCGCTTTCCCTTCTTCGGTTACCTAACAACTGTGTCTCTATATACCTAGCTTAAAGTAATGTCTAGGCTTTACCCTCTTACTCATCTTAGCTCTTACCTACACTACTCCTTAATCCTGTTTCTCTGTTTCTCTTGTCTAAGGTACCTAGGTAGGTATTATTACTTTTTCTTAGTTTTCTTCTCTTACATAGAAGTAAAGTAAAAGAAAAAGGAAGGTACAATAAGATACATATCTAGTGATCTTCTTCTTGATATAGCAGTATCTATTTCCTATCCTGAATTCTATTATAGAGAGACAGAGAAGGGGGGCAGATGTAAGGACTTAGGAGTTTAAAAGCTTGGGTTATGTTATGATCTTGAAGTTGACTGCCTTGGAATGGAGAATGGGACGGGGGATAGGGGTTTAGAAAAAAGGGAGAGGGGGGAGAGAGAGAGGGAGAGAGAGGGATAGAAGATCAATCGATATTTGCCTATTCTAAACCATTATCAACCCCCCTCCCAAAACCCAAAACCAAAACCCAAACCCAAACCCAAAGCCCAAGCCCAAACCCAAACCCAAACCAGAAAAAAGAAAAAAAACCCTCCCATCCTTACATAACACAACATCCCACACCCATCCCACCCCTCATCCTCTGCTTCTGCCTCTCTCTCCTTCTCGTAGCCGACGCCGACAGAGGCGGTAATTCACGATGTCCCCTAAACATCTCATGTTCCAGCACGCACTCCTCAACCTCGAAGCCCGTGCGCCAGAATCTGTGCTCGCCTTTGCGACGTGCGAGACCGCGGACATTGCCTTTTTTTAAAAGGTCAGAAAAAGTTTGACGTTTGGGGTGTTTGGGGTTGGGGTTGGGGATAGGGGATGGGGAAAGGGGAAGGGAAGGGGGAAACGAACCGGAGTTTTGTTTGCGCCAGGAGGCGGTGGGCATGGTTTTTGGTTTTTGGTTTTTGTTAGGATTTGAGGAATGATTATGGGTTTTGTAGGTTGAGTGGGCTTGATGGGCTTGTTTGGGTGTTGTAGTGTGGGAAGGAGTTGTGAGAGTTGTAGAGGTAAGAAGATATCTCCCTTATTTATATACATACAGAATAGAAGTAGGTAGAGAATTGGTGAATACTAAATCGTGAATCATACACTACACTACCTACCTAACCTACCAATCTCCAGAACCATTCATTCAGAGACTCTCTCTCGAGAGAGGAGGGAGGGAGGGGATGGAAAAGGGGTTAAGCGAGAAGAAGTCATAGCACTTCTCCTATAAGGTAGTTTCTTATTGAATAATAATCCTGTCCCTAGGTAAGGTAGGTATCTTTAAGGATATAACTTTGAGAGTAGGAATAGCTTTATATTGTATCTTTGGAAATATGAGTTCCTGTTTTAAAAGAAAAGAGATTTTTGGACAAGTGGGGATGATGGATCAGTCAGTCATTAGGTAGAAATTGCTAAGCTCGTACTATACATGCCTCAAGTTTTACTCATTCATAGCTAAGGTACTATTTATTCATTATTTTAACAAACCAATTGTTTAATTCTCTAATGAATAATCATGAATAACGTACGGTATAACACTCACGAAATCTCAAAACACGCTTTTCAAATGCTGATTCCTTTTCTTTCCGCTACACATTTAATCATTTCGTTGACCGGTGGATTAGATCTTTATAGGATACCCTCTCTCTATAGGTATATTGGGGGTTAGGTTACAGCTTACTCCTTGTTTGTTATCGTATTTTGGTCTTGCGATATGTTCGGGTATTGGGAGTACCTGGAGAGCAACAGTAGGTTGTACTATGAAAAGGATGGATGGATTGAATATTGGACTTGTTCAAATGGCTTGTGAGGTGTGTAATACTAGGAGGCGCGAAACTATCTCTTGAGAATTGTCAAGTGCCCCTCGCTTACATCATGTATATAATAATGTCTGGTAGCTTGATCAATCAAGAGACTTAACACGATGGTCAAGGGTTGCCCCTTACATGGTAGCAATACAGAGTTCGTTCGGAGGCTTCCGATCTCCTGGTTTGATCGCATCCACCCTCCGTCTATCTGCCAACCAAAACTGAGGAGCTACCGCCGGCTGTCTGGTTGTTTTGAGCTCTTGAGTGTCTTGTTGTCGATTGTCCTGTTGTTGTCGATTGTCCTGTTGTTGTCGATTGTCTTCTTGTTGTCGATTGTCTTCTTGTTGTCGATTGTCTTCTTGTTGTCGATTAAGTATTCTGTTGTCGATTAGTATCCTCGATTATAAACCTGCTCTTATTCACCCTGCAAGTGTAGTCCACCGTCCACGCATATAATAACTCCAATATAAGATTGTTGTCCAATAGCCAGGACAGCTTTTTTTAACTTGTTCGTACACAGGCTTTGTAAAAAGTAGTATTTGGTAGGATAATAGATAAGGTGTCTCGCTACACCTCACCTCGTTTCGGATTACGACGACGAATTCAAGCCCGGGGGTTCGCTCGAATGTTTTGTCTAGTAAGACGTCATACCTATTCACCTATTGATGGCTCAAAAAGAGATTATTAGAGCTCAAGAACGCATCGGAGAGAATTTCGCCGCTGCAGGCCGAGAGGAAAGGATTGGCAGGGAGGGCATCCCACCTTCTCTCGATTCCTCTTTCGCAAACACTACACCGGAGAGAGGAACATCAGCTCCTTTGAGATTGATAGATGTATCAATTTCACCCACGCTTCGCCTGCCAGACCAATACAAGCAACAGTACAACAACCATCAACAGGATCTCTCGTGCGGGGCACTGAATCTGGAGTAGCAGGCTCCGTCCATTTGAGCCCAGCAGAACAGACTCGAAAGATTTCGAATCCATATACTAACAGTACAAGTCCGCAGATATATAGCGGTGGATTCAAAGCAACCCCTATAAATCGCGGCCGAGTCTCCTCCAAATACCTACCTTATGCCCTTCTAGGCCTTGACAAGCCCCAGGTGCTTGTCAAAACCGTTTCGGGAACTCCTGAGAACCCTTTAGTGTAGCACGAATCAGTCCCCGGTTCGAGGAAAGCTAAAAATATGTTGAGGATCCTAAGTTCAATTAAAGAGAAAAGGCTCTGCATCAGAGTGGTGCGGAATGGTTGGACGTCCAATATGGCACAGGAAAGATCCGTATAGGCGTTGAATAGGTTGAAAATAAGACACGGCCAGAAATTGAGAGTTGCGAGCGTTTAAGGATTATTGGAAAGGGTGGTTTTTCCGACTATGCAAGACTCGAAGAAGGATACCCAACGAATATACGCTATGAAGACGATTCCAAAAGCCTCTGTTACTTCGCAATCCGAAGTGGCACACACGCTCGCAAAAATACATCGACTGGCACAAGCGTTTCTCCAAGAGGAATATGAACCTACTTTCAAACCCAATGATTGCTGAATAATCTCTGATACAATGCCGCAACAGCCCTCTCAGGAAGTACTACAACGGTTCTCTGGGGTCATACGAGCGAGCCACGCCTGGTTAGTTGAAAGAGGTGGTAGTCTCAAGGACCTGTCGTTCGGTAGTGGCCAAGATCAAGAGATGCATAGCTTGGTCCAGACATGAAAACGGTAGTATAAAGCGATGGGATGGGAATGGGGCAATGAAGGGGATTGTGTCATGTGTCGTCAGCGATTTGGTTCTATTGAAAGACAGGAAATATTAAGGAGAGCAGGCTTCTGGGCCTACGGTCCCGCGGAACTCTTGCGAAGAACAAGTTTGGTGGCAGCGAGTACATAAAGTAAGGTATTCTTGCGTGGAAACGGTATCCCCGAAAGACTTATAAGCTGAGTACGAGTCAAGTGTAAATCAAGGATGGTTATGTAGGAACCATCAACAATTATTTGTGAAACAAGGTTCACAAGATTTGTTGTATTGCGAATCAAACTCTGGAGAATAAAGGGGCAAGGAAATAGGGGTGGGTTATGTAATAAATGAGTAACGAGATTTCAACCTTATTGGTCTCCCCCCTTAGCCCCTCGCTAAGCCCTCCTGATTTCTCGCTCTGAAGATTTTGATTCCACTTACAACTGTCTGAGTGAAACCGTCAATGCTACAGTTAAAGCGCAGAATTATATCGCTACCGAGAGTAATTCGTATCAAAGAGCTACCAGCGAGCAGGGGTCGCCGCAGTCAACTGTACAGATCCAGAGACAGAGCAGGTCGTCAATTCCAGATGGATGACCCGAAACGCGTACGCATATCTAGGTCCCTTCTGAGCCATGCAGCACGGATTTGACAGGTTTTGAGTAGAAAAGTCATCACCATGATACCCATGCCTTGCCTCCTCAGGCAATATGTGATGCGTATAAGAAGTATCAGAGGATGGAGAACTCAGCCGTCGACGAAGATCTTGAAATTGTTGATTTCCGCAGAGGGTTGAGTGACGTCCAAAAGCAAAAAATAGTCCCTGTGGCCACAGTTCCATCTGAGATGATTGCGGCTGCAGGGAAGGTTTTCAAATCATATGGCCAAAGTCAGGAAGGAGAGTCTCTTGGCTTGAATGATGTACCTGATGCTTGCACAGTATATGAGCATAAGGATTTTAATGGTCAGCTGATATTTCACGTGCTGAAAGCAATGGTCTGACCGTTATGCTAGGATTGAGGCTGCTACCATCCCTCTTGCCTCCCGAATGCCAGTCTATTCTCCTTGACAGGTTGCTCCACCGCGACCTGTCAAATCCGCTTCACATGACGAACATTCAACAGGATTATGACATTCCGTTCCCACCACTCTCTGAAGGAGGTGATTCCCGATTGTCCTTTTTTAGCTATCCTCAGTCCTATAAAGGCCATGTCTTCACGCCTCTCAAACCAAACTCGAATCATAAACCGCTTAACACGGCGCAATTCCTGCAAAAGAAACTGCGCTGGCTCACCATAGGCTCTCAATATAATTGGAACACACGAAGTTACCCCTCGTCCTCTCCCACGCCATTCCCACCTGACATTTCCGCACTGGTCACGTCACTATTTCAAGACTCATTCACACCAGAATCCGGAGTCGTCCTACTCTACTCGCCCAAAGACTATATGCCCGTGCACCGCGACGTCTCAGAGGAATGCGAGCGTGGGCTCGCCAGCTTCAGTCTTGGGTGCGACGGGCTCTTTGTTATCGCCCGGGACAAGTATCCTGATGCTGACGAAGGGGATGAGGATCGAGAGCAGGAAATGGTTGTGATCAGAGTGCGCAGCGGTGATGTGGTCCAGATGTCGGGCCAGACACGGTGGGCCTGGCATGCTATGCCGAAAGTCATGGCCGGCACGTGTCCTCCGTGGCTTGAGGAATGGCCGGTGGGGACCGCCACACCCAAAGAGTATGAGAAATGGAGAGGCTATATGAGAGGAAAGAGGTTGAATATTAGTTGTCGACAGGTCTGGGAATGATGGGTGTGAATGAGGGTATTTTCAGATACGTCTGTCAGCCGTCTACGGTCATATGTCCACCAGGCCGATGACAAGATCTTTGCTCGAAGATGGAGACGGCTGGATTCTAATCAGCAGTTCTGTAGTTCTGAAGCCAAAGGTCAAGAAAAGAACGGTTGGTGACGAGAAGAGCCGATGGAATCTCACACGCCTTCCCAGCCTAAGTTCTTAGGAATTGGACCATGTGAAAATAAATCAAAATATCCACTCGAACAAAAGGCAAAATGGCTGTCGGAATCTGAACTTCCAGGAACTGGAACAACCGGTGTTGAAGTCAAAACGGTGCCCTAATTGCCAGAAGAAGTGGGAGACAGGTTGAGACAGCTAATGACAAGCAATGCCAAGAAGCGCCGCTCCATTCTGCCAATATCCACCCCTTTCTCCGTGCCAACTTTCGAGTCTGCTTACGAAGAGGAGCTCAGCCCTGCACAAGGCTGAACAGTCAACTTGACGGAAGAGGCGTACACGATCTTCGGTGGCTTGAGGCTAGCTTGCGTAATCTCACAACACCGGCGTAACTTTTCTATAGATAGATGTCAGTTCTTTTTATAGAACCAAATTCCGCTCTTTGTGGAGTGACGAAAACCGTAGAAATTTCGGGGAACTCAGGAACATCTAGAATTCCTGGGACCGTAAGGCGTCGCTGTTTGCTGCCCCGTTCTAAGACCTCCGAAACCCCTGACTTGTGTTGAAATTTCCGTTTTGTTTTCCGGAAACTTGGGATGCAGCGCGGCTTAACTGGAGACTTCCGTGAAAACCGCCCGAGAAGATCATGAAAAGGATCTTGATATTCTATGAATGGGCCATGCGTCAGCCGAGCTCGCCTTCACTTGCACTCTCTCAACTTGCCGAGTAGTGAAGTCATAACAGCTCTCCGTTCAAAGTAATAGCCGTGACAAAGAAAACTAATCAACTTGACGACTTAGTTAGAAACTCCTTCCACGAATCCACGGTAATGCTACTCTACTAGGCATTGATGATGTTGGGGGGTGCCCCTCATGTCACGTGATGGCTTCTCTTCGCCGGAACCCCCTTCCATCAGCCAAGATTTTGTGCCTGCCCAGGCACATTGACTGGAACAGGTACCAGGCCCAAGTTTGAGGGAATATTGCTCTCGTCCTCTTGCGATTGGTGACTTCCCTTGCGCTATATGCGTAGAGGGACCTTAGACTGATTACTAAGCCAGACCTTTTGCCACCTCCAACCGTTCGTGCCGTTTCCATCTCTGCCATCTGCCATCCTCAACATTGAGTGGCCAATTCACGCTGGGTCAACGACAAAGAGCGCAACGTCAAGTCTCTGATTGATATCAGACCGAAGTAGTTCTTCCAAAAATATCATCAAATCCTCTGCAATGCTTTGGATCCATACTTCATGTGGTGTGGAGGGTCAGAGAGGGGTACACTCTTCCACATTATTCTCAGACGGAACTCGAACCGAGAAGAATTTTTCGTCATCGGTAATGTCAATTGCTTGACCGAAGATGCTCGGAGTCCTGTTCCTGTCCAAAGTCCACTGTTTCCGTCCAATTAAGCTCAAGACCGCTTATGCGGCCTACCTGCCCTACCAACAGGAAGCCAATTCCGAGATTCCCAGCGCCCAAGTGGACCTGGCTTTTTATGGGGAACCCTGGGCTTCGTTCACTTTATGTGGTCCGTGGCCAATTCGAGGCGTGAGGAGAACGCCCATCTTGTGGGGAAGCTGGTACAATATGGCTTTCTCACTCGATCGCTGACGCAAGAAGGGCGTGCTAGCACAGGAAAAGCTTTCCTCTCGCCCTTCTCAACTCCGAGAAAAGAATGACATCGAACTTTGGGACCGATCATGATTGGGGTTTGCCTAGTTGTCTCAATTGAGGACTAGAATCCATGTGTAATGAGAACTGTGTAAATTCCCAGCCGGCCCTCAGAGACCTGATGTGTATATAATTCATCTGTTCCCCCATCAGAATTGAACGATCCAAACCACTACCCTCTCGTTCACATCGACACCTACTCTTGACATCCTATCTCATTTATTTCGGTCCACCATGAGATACGCACTTGCCTCCCTCGCCCTCGCGGCCGGTGCCTCTGCGGCCTCCATCCCCAGATCCTGCTCCTTCGGCATCACCGCTACCGGTGGTGAGCCAGGAACCATGGGACAGCTCAGCGATGGACAGAACCGCATCGGAGGTGGCCTCCCACCTGCCAGCTACTCCATCAGCAACGGCGCCATCACCGACTCCAACGGCAGAGGATGCATTCTCACCCCCGAGGTCGAACAGTTCCAGTGTGACAGCGGTGCTGCCCCAACTGGTGGTTTCGCTATCAGCAGCAGCGGTGAGATCTCTCACAACGGCTCGGAAACCTTCTACGCCTGCCCTGCCTCTGACACCGAGTGGAACATCTACACCACTCCCGTCGTTGGCCAGAAGAAGTGTGTCACCATTGGCCTGACCGCAAGCGGCTGCTACTCTTCGTCCGCATCTTCATCTCCTGCCAGCTCAACTGGTTCCAAGACCACAGCTCAGTCATCGGTCCCTGCCCAGTCCTCTCCTGCTGGTCAATCTCCTAGCAGCCCAGCTGGTTCAGGAAACGGTCCCTCCGGAAGCAGCCCAGCTGGTCCCAAGACCACCACCATCCCTATTCAATCACCACCTGCCCAGTCTCCTCCTGCTCAATCCCCAGGCAGCCCAGCTGGCCCAGGTAACGGTCCCTCTGGAAGCAGCCCTGCCGGCCCCGCTGGTCCAGGAAGCAGCCCTGCTGGAAGCACCCCCGCCGGTCCATCTGGTCCAGGAAGCAGCCCTGCCGGAAGCAGCCCTGCCGGTCCCGCTGGTCCAGGAAGCAGCCCTGCCGGAAGCAGCCCTGCCGGTCCCGCTGGTCCAGGAAGCAGCCCTGCTGGAAGCACCCCCGCAAGCCCAGCTGGCCCAGCAAGCAGCCCCGCTGGAAGCAGCCCCGCCGGAACTCAGCCCACTTCTGCTCCTTCCACCCCTGGTGGCCCCAAGAGCTGCCCAGCCAACCTCAACGGCCAATACCAATACCCTCACCTGATCGTCCCTGTCTCCGCCTCGTCGCCTGACAAGTCTTTCGGCACATCCTACAACGGCACCATCACCTCCGACATCAGCTCCATCTTCAACTTCGACGTCCCCAAGTCCTACACTGGCACTTGCTCTCTTGTCTTCCTCTTCCCCCAGAAGGACCAACTCGAGACCTCCTCCTTCAGCTTCTCCGGCAACGGCGAGGTTGACTTCGCGCAATTGACCACCGTGGCCACCAACACGACCACCTACGCCACTGAGGGCAGCGTCAAGACTGACTTTGGCAACTTCACTGTCACCCCTGGTTCCTCCACCGTTGTTTCCAGCTTCTCTTGCCCCGCTGGCCAGACTGTCTCTTACAAGATCAGCTCTGTCTCTGGAACCAGCCTCAACTACTTCCAGGACTGGAACCCAAGCCCCATCGGTTTGTTCATCACCACTTGCTAAATGCAAGATGTATAAAATTGGGATTTGGGATCAAAGGATATGGGAAACAGGATATGGGTTTAGGGAGGATTTAAAAAGTTGTACATCATCACATTCGTTACGAGACACATGAAAAACCAAGGTGTAAGACCAGATAAGAGATAGGAAGTCATTCATTGTACCATAGTGATATAATTTATGATTTCGAATAGACTTTTTAATCTGGTAAATCTGATTTTCGATAGCTTACGAGGTGTGTAGTACTGTATTGAGTGAAAGCACTGAGTTGTTAGGAGGTTTTAACTTGATAACATGACCTAGATTGTATTTTATATATAAAGTATCCATGTACCTTAGGTACCTTAGCAGAAAAATACGCGAAGATATAATGCTTTTAAGACTATATAGAAAAAATAAAGGGCTTTAACAAGATTAATTTCTATTTACTATATATACCTGATTAATATTTATAATACTATATATATATAAATAATGTATCTATAGACATGATATTAAATAAATAAACCCTTTAGAAATAATAATAGTATATAATATTAAATAATAAAATATTTTTAATCACGTATATATTATTAAAATTAAAATAATAATGTAGACATGATTTTTTGTGTTCTAATTCTATAGAATACCTTAAAAGTTTTAAATAAAGAGTTTCGTCGCAGAGAGATGTATGCTGTTCGGAGACTTTTTCTTGTCACAAGTAGGTAGGTAATGAATAGGGGTCCAAGGGTGTTTCTTCACTCGCGATGCGACACTAGCGCCGTCAATGGTTTACGGTACCTCGGTAGAGCGCACGCGTCAAGCGACGCAGGGACTCCCATAAGGCTCCCATCAAAAGTACACGTACCTGAAGTGTACCTTAGCGGGATTTATAGAGGAGATAACAGCCTGTATATATAATTAATCTATTTTACAGCTATAAGATGAGACCCGCTTTTAAAATCAATAAGATATCTATAGCTATAAAATTTTTAATCATGTAGTTGTTTTAATTATATAGGATTTTTAATAATATAATTATTTAAAGGCTATAGTAGCTTTTAATCATGTAGAATTTTTAATAGTGTAGATATTTTAACGATGTAGCCAATTAGAAGGCACAGGCGTAGCGAGGCGCTTAGTAACCGCGTCGTCCCCTTAGGCCTGCGCGGCCCTGTCGCCCCTTACCTAGGCCTACGTAGCCCCCCCCCCCCCCTTATCGCGCCCCTTTCTACCGGTAGACCCCTACGCGTAAACTTTAGCTAAATCGATCGATTTTAATACTCTTAAAATTCGAGTGTTGATTACTATAGAATAAGAGAGCTACCGAAGAGGCAAAAGCTTAAAAAATAAGCTTAAAAAGAGTAGAAAGGGAAGGCTGTTCTATAAAGGAAGGAACGCCTAACTTAGAAACTATTCTAATTAGCTACATCGTTAAAATTTCTACATCATTAAAATGCCTACACCGCTCCCCCCGATTTCTTCCACGAGCCAACAAGGCAATGAAGCTCCAAAATGGCACCGCATTCCTCGACCTCTCATGACTCGAATCCGACAATCTCCTTTACTTGCTTCAACAAGTTACCCGTCGAAGTGCGCCTCATGATCTGGAAGTTCGCCTTGCCGGATCCGCGGATTGTTTATATCAAGGCGAGACGGCTACGAACCGACGATGACCCATCCTGGTGGAAAAGGGTGCGGTCCGACAAAGCAATTGAAGGTCCTGCCGGCCCTGCTCCCTACCCCGAAGCCGACGACGCCGATGATGATGAATCCAGTTACGATTTCTTCGACATTGAGGACTACGAGCTTGATAAGATTGAGAGGAAAATGGCCTGTAAAAGGCTTCTGACACCGGATGATAAATTTACAGGGAGGATGACGAGAGCGGATGCGAAGGCCATTTTGATGCGGCCGGAAAAACATCGAGCAATCGAACTACCTGGCATTCATCGTCCAGCGCATTTGCATGGGGTTTACTCTGAATCAGGTATACCTTCCTTGTTGCTCGTCTGCAAAGAATCCTTTGGTGTGGCTTCCAAATCCTATACTGCGGCGTTTGGAGCCAAGGGAGCCTTCCCTCAGACCTATTTTGATTTTCATCGTGATACACTACATATCGATTTCAACTCCTTGAGGAGTTTGCATAAATCTGCGTACTGGTATCGGATATCCGGTGTGGATTACGATCCTTCTGGGGAGATCCCAGCCTTAACTCCTACGGACGAAACGTCTATGGTTGAGTCTCTCTCAGTCTCCTTGAGCCTTCCAGCTGTCGAACTTGCTCTGGAATCTAGTGATAGATTCAGCACTTTTTTGTATTCTCTGCATAGGCTTTTTCCACGTTTGAAACGACTTACTATTGTTGAACGTCATTATGCTCCGGCTGAGCTTTGCGACGACGACGTCGACAAGCGTGCTGAAGACATGAAAGAATTGAAATTCGTCGAGTCAACAATACACCTCCTCCAAAACCACCTCCAATTCAATGGGCATCCTATCTTCTTGGGCGATTACAGACACATACAGTCCGGGCGACGTCAACTGAGTGTACTCGACCCGCCTGAATGGGTTGAAGACGCTCGCCGTATTTCGGAGCAACATTCGAATACCTCCTGGCCGTTCTTCCAGGTCGATTACAAATCCATAATCGCCGAAGCCTACGAGAATAAGCTGTTGAAGCAAGCTGCCGAACCTAATAAAAGGTTTGACAGATATGGCTGGCCCATTTATCGTTCTGAAGACGACTTCGACGATGACTCCGAAGATGACTTCAACAGGGATCCTTGGCTGGATGAATATATCGATGGCCTGGGAGATGAGTTCGATCATCACGCCATACGAGAAATCCTCTATACCCTAAAAGATAAAGATAACTATTTGCCGGAAGATGACGACGTCCTGAAAGTGAACGATGTCCTGAAAGATAACGATGTCCTGGAAGATGACTATGACCTGGAAGGAGTAACCGACGAGGACATGCTGCGTCTCGCCAATGAGGCAGAAGCATCGATGACTTGAGTCTCGCTTGATACCTAGCAAAGGGCTATCTGTCAGTTTACCTTAGCATGAGTCTTAAATCGAGATACCCAGAGTAGCATATGTGAAAGTTCTCATACGATGCTTCGTCGTCTGGTTTTAATTACTGTCTAATATACATTCTGATCAGTTTAGGGTGTAAGGACTCGGCCTTTGTAAACTATGGACAACCCCCTTTAATAACTGATACCGACAATCTCAACAGAATAGCAATTAATGTATTCTCTAGGCATGCCAAGATTCGAATAATCTCCTAGCATATTTCTAACAGACATACTCCGGGCATTCAGTCCCTGTAAAATCAATGGTCGAATCTGCACTTCGGGGGAGTCACTCTTCTGCAACCTCAAGAGATGAATTCTTCATTATTCACTATTCAACTATTCAGCTGGCGGTCGGAAACTTCTCCGCATTAAGCTCGTCCACTGCTTTCCTCAATTGCTTCACATTTTCCAGCGCTGTGGGCATATCTGAGTGCAGGCAAATGCTGAAGGGCTTTCCACCAAACCCAAGGTGTACTTTGTCCCCATCCACGTCGATACTATGATCCGTCCGACCAATTAACAGAGTCTTTGTGTAAATTTCCTCCGTGGTGATCGTCTTGAATTGCCCAATGGGCATGATCTTTGCATTCTTGTCGTAAGCCACATCCACATATGCTTCCTCAATAAATGGCAGGCCCAGCTCCTCGCAAATGGCCTTCTCATCGGCCGAGCCCTTCGCGCCATAGATCGGGACCTTGAACAGAGCGCATGCTTCTAATACAGCTCTGCAGATCTTTAAATCCCGTTGCATGTAGAAGAACAGCTCGCCGTGGGGCTTGATATGGTTGAGAGGAACACCCTCGGCGTCGAGGATGGCTTTGAGGGCCCCGACCTGGTAGAGAACCATCGCGTACATATCGGCGGGGTCGACGGTCATTCGACGTCGTCCAAAGCCAAAGAGATCTAGCGATACATTGTCAATCAGGTACAGGGAAGAGGATCGAGGCGCGCGTACCTTGCAGTCCTGGATGTGCCCCCGCTTTGACGCCGTGTGCCTTCGCAAGTCTGACCGACTTGACCATTATAGAAGGATCCCCGGCGTGGAAACCACAGGCAATGTTCGCGACGTCAACGTACTTCATCAATTCCTCATCTGGTCCCTAATTCTGGCTTTAGCTAACAGACTCTATCTCATGCTGAATCGAGGCATTGCGGGGTAAGTACCATCTTCCATCTGCCAAACCCCTCCCCCATATCACAATTGATCTCGATCTTCTTTACTATGTCTTCCATGATCGCGAAGAGCCTTGCTATTAGTCTATGAAGTTATGAATTCCTGATAGAGCGGGGAGAGAGAAAGAGACAACGCATTGCGCAAGGCAAGAGAATATAAATTGGCTATGCTTGAAGCTATGACACATTGATATGGCAAAGTGACCAGTCTCCACAGAGCCACACGTGTCTTGGCCACTTTTGGAGAGCTCAACATAGTCCTTACGATGCCGCTCAAGAATGGAGGGGTGATTTGTAAGGAGAGGGGGGTAACCCCGGGAGCGGCCAAACGATACAAGATAAGGAGACGGAGCATGATGGAGAGGAGAGTCCGGAATCCGGAGTATGGAGTTTGATTATGATGTTGATAGAGGGACGGTAGCTGACTAGCCTCCGCAGTGGGCCTTTCCTGCACTCAATCTACCCAGGTCCTGCCTCTCTCTCATTGGGCACCTTGATTGGTTGTCTTCGACCCACGAACTTCTTATCGATCGGCAGTTGATCTCGCAAAGATGGGTGTTATACATGGGAACCAAGACATACAGAGGCAACGGCGGCGCCCACCTTCAATCGAGATATTGGCCCTTGTCACTGATACCGATAAGCTCCAACTCGGCCTATCTGCGTAGCTCTGCAGGTCGCGTGGAACTGGCTGCCACTTCCGTTAAATTTGTGTATCATTTGAGAAAGCTCAGCCTTGTCAATATCTTCACATCGCAGCATCTCGATGCGAGGTAGGTCATGGATGTATCTTCAAGGGTAGGTCATGGATGATAGGTACATTCAAGTGGTGTAACCTTGTTTTTTTATAACCATGGACAGAGGTGACTGGTTTTATTCTGATTTCACCAACAATCCCATCATCTTTGACAAAACCCGATTTCGATATGGCGAACGGCGTTCAAATCGAACCTCCCTTTAGTCAAGGGGTTGGTTATGGAATTGTCGTTGGACTCGGGGCAGCATTTGCCATCGGCATGTCCATGGTGTCCCTCTTTCTCTCGAAATACTTTGAAGAGAAGCAGGACTCGGAGATGTTCATGACTGCGAAGCATTCCGTCAAAACCGGGCTGACTGCATCTGCTGTGGTATCATCATGGACAATTGCTGCAACGCTTCTCAGTTCTACATCATGTAAGTTGCGCATTCAGAGTATAACTGTATAACTTTTGGTACCTTCCTGGAATTTAGCATTTAACATCACAAAACTTGCAGATGGTTACTCTTATGGAATTTCAGGGCCGTTCTGGGTAGGTTCAAAGGCCTGAACTTAGAAAATACCATGTATACTAATACCTGGTAATAGTACGGAGCTGGTGCAAGTGTCCAGATCCTCCTGTTTTCGGTGGCCGCAATCGAATTGAAACGAAAAGCCCCTCATGCGCAAGTACGCCACCCAAACCTCTACAACTGCAGGGCCAAAGAACAATATTCTGACTTGAAAGACCTTCCTGCAAATTGCAAAACACAGATACGGCGCGCCTGCTCACATTGTCCTGTGTTGTTACTGTTTGCTCTACCAGGTCATTTTGACAGTCAGTCTTCTTGTCGGAGGTAGTGCTGTATTTAGCATTCTTACAGGTGTCGACCGCAATGCGCTGTGCTTCTTGTTCCCTATTGGAGTTGTAAGTATGTCGAGGCTTTGGTTTATATGATACCTGACAACTCTAGGTTATCTATACACTGTGTGGTGGTATCAAAGCCACCTTCCTGACAGATTGGGTAAGTTAAACATTGTAAGTATATATGACATGACTGACCTCTCAGTAGATTCATACAGTAATTATTTTCGTCATTATGTTAATGTCTGCGTTCGTCGTCTACACCACCTCATCCGTGATTGGATCCAGCGACAAGATGTGGGAGCTTCTCACTGAAGCAGCTGGGCTCCATCCTGTAGAAGGCAACGCTCAAGGCTCCTATCTGACTATGAGAAGTGTAGAAGGCGGCTATATTGGGTAAAGTTATAATCTCTGATATTATACTTTCATCCCCTGTTGAAAGATCTATTACTAACTTCAGAAACTTTTACAGCCTGGTATTTGTAGGAACCGGTTTTGCTGCAGCAGTCGACTCTCAACTTTTCCAGAAAGCAATCGCAGCTGATCCCGCGGGAACACTAGGGGGATACCTTCTTGGAGGAACGTCCTGGTTCACAATACCCTTCGTGCTAGCGACAACTTTCGGTTTGGCAGCAGCAGCTACCGAACATCTGCCAAGCTTCCCCACATACCCAAATCGCATGAATGAATACGAGGTTTCCTCAGGCCTAGCATTGCCGTATGCTGCGCTCTCTATCATGGGGAAAGGCGGGGGAGCAGCCATCCTCCTTATGGTCTTCATGGCTGTAACATCAGCCATGTCATCCGAAACAGTCGCCACAACCGCCCTGCTCACATACAATCTCTACCAATCATACATCAACCCCAAAGCGACAGGAAAGCAACTGCTGCGATTTTCAAATATGATAGTACCTGGCTTCGCTATTGTTACCGCTGGTATAGCTGCTGGCTTGAACCATGCGGGTTTCTCGGTCAGCTTCCTCGTCACCATTTCAGGTATCTTGGTCGATTCCGCTATTGTTCCTATGGCCTGCACGATCATGTGGAGCAAGCAATCCAAATTTGCCGTGATCGCAGCTCCACTCATTAGCTCAGCCGCCGGAATTCTCGCATGGATTCTCACGGCTCATTCAACGGAAGGGGTAATTACTATCACGACACTCAGTGCGAACCTTCCGCTTGTTGCGGGGAACATATGCTCGCTCTGTTCACCACTCGTCCTGACGCCACTCTTCACTTTTATCAGGTCGGAGAACTACGATTTTGAGAAGTTCAAGGAGGTCAGACCGGCTGATGATTATGAGGAGGGGGATGAGCAAACCTCTCGCGAGTCGGCGGCTGACAAGGAGGCTGCGATGGAAGCTGCCAGGACTGAAGATGAAAAGAATGAGAAGATCTTGCTTAGAGCTAGAAAATGGGCTATTATAGCAAGTATCGTTATGACGGTCAGTTATCTAATCCTATGGTAAGTCACTTGCACCTATCATTTCTTCCCAATCCCATTCTCTACATATAAATCCTATTCTTATTGAAAAGTGCTAACTACAAGAATTAGGCCAATCCCTATGTATGGGACAAGATACGGTCCGTATTCTCCTCCTTTCTCCCAGAGCATCACTGACCTTTTCCAGTATTCTCAAAGGGGTTTTTCAAAGGCTGGATTGTGTAAGTTATTACCACTAGCCAACTATAGAACAAATGGCGCTAATCTAGAAATCTTATCAGCGTCGTATTCCTCTGGGCGTTCTTCGCTACAACTGTCATCACACTCCTCCCGATCTGGGAATCTCGGGACACACTTATCAAGTTTGCACGATATGTCACCAGTGGCAGGATTTCAAAGACTGGACCACCTAAGAAGAGGATGGAAATGATTGAGGGGGAAGAGCTTCAGGCTGAGAGTGGTGTTGTGATGGAAAAGGGAGGGGAGAAGGTTGGCGTGCTCCTTTCAGAGACTAAGTGAGCGTGCGTATTATATCGAAGAAAGGGATACAGTGGTCTACGAATATGAATGTTAGAGGAATTTTGTATCGGGCAACTGATACATATGTACTGTTTATTAGATGATAGATCCCTCTTTAGATGCAGAAATCACAAGATACCTTCTCTCTATATCTCTGAAAAAGTTTAGTTTTGACTTGGAACTAGAGATTTAAAAGATTTGGTTTTCTTGATTGATTTAGAAGTTTCAAGTTGCGCAGAATGGGGGAAGACTAGGAAAAGGGGGGATATCGCGCTAATTCCCAAGTGTTTAGCCTTATTTCAATCAACCCCCCCTGATTTACTTGACTTCCTAATATCCAAATCAACTAACCAGTTCTGGCATTTTTCGGACATATGAATTAACATTCTCTAGATATTCTAATCCCCGATCTTACTGTGTGTATGTACATACCGTAGGTACTGTGTATACAAGGATGTGCATATAGGCTATTACTCTGTAGGGGTTCGTCGGTCCCCGGAATTAGCTTAGTCAGCCGTTGGCCCCACTATGGACTTCAATGCCTATTTGAACCCAAGCTCCTTTCTACCGAGCAGCTACTGTACCATGTATATCATCATCCTTATCAACTCCGGATCTCAGCGCACCCATTATCAAATACCTCAGTTCTGTAACATGGTGTTTCTCCAGATCATCCAGTGGTGATGATGCATATGTTGCGATAAGAGATGGCCGAAGATAAGCCCACCCTATCTCCCCCGCAGTGCGACCCCCATTATCTTCGGCCATGGCTCCGGAGATCCCTTACTGCGTACTACTGTAAGGTATGTACTCTGGGATGGGCACACGGTTGGGCACATCCAGGGGTACGTCCCCGTATCAATAACCCCGCCTGTCATAGGTACAGTACAGTTACCTTCCTCCGTACTTCGGCAGGTTGAGCAAGGATCTCCTCAAAGATGGGAAACCTGCCACTTTCAAAGTTTCAATATGTTGCCCCTCTTTCCACCCACCTACCTTGGCGGAGATAGTCTCAAGGCGAGCCACAAAATAAGGGCGAGGAATTCATCTCTGCCTTGAAGTCTGAACTCTCTCTTTGCACCGAGGTAGTGCTTATAGCTCCTGACTTTCAAGTGTTCTCATCGTTGCTGCCATCATGGCATACACTTTCTCTCATGTCAAGAAGGTGCTCGTGGCCAATCGAGGCGAGATTGCGGTGAGGTGTATAAGAGCATGTGCTGCAGCTGGAATCAAGAGCGTGTCCGTCTACACGGAGAGTGATAGCACTTCTGACCATGTCAGCCTGGCTGATGAGGCTGTGTTGCTGTCAGGCCAAAACGTGAATGGATATCTCAATGTGTACTGCAGTCCCTTTCAATCCCCTCAATCATCACCATGACTGATTGGGCATAACAGTGAGAATCTATTGCAGATATGCCGGGATCACGAAGTAGACGCCGTCATTCCAGGATACGGGTTTCTCAGTGAAGATGTTAACTTTGCTAAAAAAGTGCAAGAGGCTGGAATGATTTTTGTAGGACCTTCTTCGGAATCTATACTGGAGATGGGTCAAAAGCATCGTGCTCGTGCGCTGGCAGTGGCTGCGGGTGTACCAGTTGTACCTGGGACGCCCTTGCTCACATCAGAAGAAGAAGCCATCACAGCGGCAACGAATCTGGGATTTCCCGTAGGCGCCACTTTTGATTCCATGTCCATGTATACTAAGTGATGCTTACAGGTTATGCTCAAAGCGACTGGAGGCGGTGGCGGTATGGGTCTCGAGGTCTGCTATGCAGTCACGGATATCAAGGCCGCATTTGCAAAGGTCAAAGGGCGGGGAGACTCTCTGTTTGGAAACACAGGTGTCTTCATGGAGAGGTACTACCCATCTAGTCGACATGTGGAAGTTCAAGTTTTCGGAAACGGGGTCGAAGTCATACACTTCGGAGAAAGAGAGTGTAGCATTCAACGGCGGCATCAAAAGGTGTGTGCATCTACTTCTGCTAGAATGGAGTTCATGCTGACTTTATGACTAGGTGATTGAGGAGTGCCCAAGTCCATATGTTCATAAACGACCTGAAATGCGCAAAAGGCTTACCCAATGTGCTATTGCGTATGCTTCCGAGCTTAAATACAAGTCCGCGGGGACTGTCGAATTCCTAGTCGATGATATATCTGGCGACTTTTTCTTTCTGGAGATGAACACCAGATTGCAGGTAGAACATGGTATTACAGAGCTTTGCTACGATGTTGACCTGGTATCTCTGATGCTTCGACAAGCGGATTATGAAAAGTCTGGCGCAATCGGTATTCCGACCGACTACTTGAAAAGTATACAGAAAGATGGACCAAACGGTGCGGCAATTGAGGTTCGAGTATACGCTGAAGTCCCGTACAGGAATTTTGCTCCAAGTCCTGGATTACTACAAGCTGTAGAATGGCCAAAAGGCGAGGGTATTCGAGTTGATACTTGGGTAAGAACTGGACAGCGTGTGGCGCCATACTATGATCCTTTGTTGGCGAAAGTCATGGTCCATGCGGAAAATCGAGAGGCTGCGATGCCAAAGATGCTCAAGACGTTGTCAGACTGCCTGTTGCAAGGACCAGCAACCAATCTACACTATCTTAGTGCAGTGATTGCCTCTGATGGTTTCCAGAAAGGAGAAACTCTGACAAATTATCTCTCAACCAAATTTCAGTACAAGCCTGCTGCTTTTGATGTGCTGGAACCGGGTGCATTTACAACGGTGCAAGATTATCCAGCGCGGGCAACCAGTGGACATGGTATCCCTATCGGAGGTCCGATGGATAATATTAGTGCCAGAATTGCGAATATTCTGGTGGGAAATCCTCCTGGCCTGGAAACGCTCGAAATCACGGTATCTGGCCCGGAACTGCTGTTCACTGCATCAGCCGTGTTTGCAGTTTGTGGTGCACCTATGCAGGTTACCATTGATGGAGTTGAAAAGCCAATGTGGTCAAGGCTTATTATAAAAGCTGGTCAAAAGCTCAAGATTGGTGCTGCAAAGAAGGGTGGCTGCAGGAACTATCTTGCAATCAAAGGTGGATTTCCAGATGTTCCGGTATATCTCGGTTCAAAATCAGCAACGCCGAGTCTTAAGTATGGGGGTACTCAGGGTCGGCAACTTCAGACCAGTGATTATATTGCACTTGCGGAGGAGACGGAGATGTGGGCAGCGGAAGCTACGGAATACACTCTACCGGCATCATGCATTCCCAGTTTCGATATAACCGAAGTTTATGTCTTGCACGGGCCATATGACGACGACACCACCATGACTGCAAAAGATCGCGAAATGCTGTACAACACTGCTTGGAGGATTGGTCACAACTCTAATCGTACTGGTATTCGACTGGTTGGCCCAATCCCCGAATGGGCCAGGAAGGATGGAGGTGATGGCGGTGCTCACCCCTCCAACGTCTTTGACTATGGTTACCCTCTCGGTGGAGTCAACTGGGGTGGTGATTCTCCTGTTGTCTTTTCTATGGACAGTCCTAATTTAGGTGGTCTTATCTGCTCAAGTACGGTCATTTCTGCAGATTTATGGCGGATGGGTCAGCTTAAACCTGGAGAACATGTTCGCCTCAAACCCACGACATATGATAATTCGCTCGTGTTAGCGAAACGAGTGGAGAGTTTCGTTGACCAGATCCAAAAGCTGGTTGATGGCAAGTCAGGTGATGTTCCAGTCTTGGACTTGGTACTGCCTCCGGGTGAGATTGGTGCGATCTTGAAGAAGGTTGAGGAAAATGGAAGTATGAGGCCAGAAGTCAAGTATCGACAGGTAATGCCTCTCACACTGATTGTGATTATGAATATGGCTGACGAATTTGCAGGGAGGAGACTCCTACCTGATTGTTGAATTTGGGAAACAGAAAGCGGATATAGCAATAACTTGCCGGATACGATTACTGATACAGAAACTTGAGGCTCTCAAGATCCCTGGAATGGTCATGAACCCTTCAATTCTTGGTGCGTAGCTTCTATTCGCCCTGACTTGTGTATACTTACAAGAGGAATAGGTGTAACAATACAGTTCAACTCGGAGGTCATCACACAACATCAGCTACTGAAGACGGTTGATGAGCTGGAATCCGCAATCGAACCAACTTTAGAAGTCACTCTCCCAGTCAGGAGCGTATCCCTTCCTATCGTGTTAGATCACCCAGCAATTACCGAAAGCATAGACAGATATATGGGAACCATTCGCTCCAAAGCCAGCTATCTACCCGACAATGTCGAGTACGTTCGTAAAGTCAACGGTTTCGCAACGCGACGAGAAGCCTTCGAAAGAGTGCTGCAATCGAGATTCCTTGTCGTCTCGGTAGGCTTCCTAATTGGTACCCCGATTCTGTTCCCTCTGAACCCTATGAGCCAAATAACGGCGCAGAAGTTCAACCCAACTAGAATCTCGACCCCAGGTGGTACCGTTGGCCTAGGAGGATCGCTGCTTGCTCTATACCCGATTGAACAACCAGGTGGCTTTATGATGCTCGGAAGAACCCTGGAGACCTGGGACACATTCGGTACCAAGCCAGGATTTAGTCCCACAAACCCGTGGC
The DNA here is from genome assembly GCF_003019875.1 of Amorphotheca resinae ATCC 22711. Classification (NCBI taxonomy): domain Eukaryota; kingdom Fungi; phylum Ascomycota; class Leotiomycetes; order Helotiales; family Amorphothecaceae; genus Amorphotheca; species Amorphotheca resinae. The sequence goes on from NW_020194471.1 coordinate 3,710,201, forward strand.
TCTGGGAGCCATTTAATATGATTACTTTCCACGAAGTGTCAGTTGACGAGTACAATAAACTCGAAGCCGATTTTATTGCTGGACGATATCAATGGAAGGAAAGTGAGGATATTTTCAATCTGCAAGAGGTCTATAACACATTCGAATCGGCTAAGACGGATCCCAAATTCCTCGAATTTAAAGAGAAGCAGAAACAAGGTGTCGAGGAACAACTCTCCATCGAACACAAGCTATACGCCGAGTGGACAGCCGGTATCGAGGCTGCAAAAGCCAGCGAAGCAGAACGACTCCAAGAGATCCTAAAACTGAATCCCAATCCCATCAATATCGATTCACCGATCGATGCCAATGTCTGGAAGGTCGAAGTGAAGGTCGGGGATGTGTTGAAGAAGGGCCAGGTCGTGGTCATTCTGGAGGCTATGAAGATGGAGATTAATGTCCTGGTTCCGGATGATGCGGTGGGTAGCACGGTCCAGGCTATTGCGAGTAATCCGGGGAGCACAGTCGCTCCGGGGAGCTTACTGGTAGTTGCGAAGGGAAAGCAGCCTGATTCGAAAAGTGAATAGTAATCTTCGATGAATTTGAATAAAATCACTCTTTAACAAAGGTATTGACGCTTTGAGAACAAACCTTGAAGTGGAGCAAACACTCCCCCAGAATGATACCATTGTCTCCGGAGCCGTACCCGATATGCAGGTATTGCGTGCTTCCGAGAAAAATCAGGGGGAGGGGCAATTCAGGCCTAAACCAGGAATGATCGGCTCTCCACGCCAGGGATATATACAAAACTTGAACCCCTCCAATCATGAAAATAAGGACTTCTTTATGGTATTTTCATGTCTTTGGTTTTGTCCTCTTTTTGAATTGTTTGACGATATCTCGATATTTAAAACTTCAGACCAATTATGGCACTTGAAGCAGGGCTATTAACCCCGCCAAGTGGCGGTGTAGGGTCAATTGAAGAAGCAAACGTAACTCTGGACGAGTCCTCGCCATTGTTGTTGCCAGCGTCAAACAGCAATGGGCTTCTAAGCACAAGTGAGGACGGTGATGATACGCAAGAGACATGGTCACCCGAATCCCTTGGGCCCGGCTTCATCTGGATCGAAACGGGTACTTCTCCCCCGCAACTCCTCAACCCAAGTCCCTCCTAACCTATTCACAGCCATCTTCTGCAACGTCTTCCTCTCTGGCTTCGACGGCACGATCACGGCTTCGACCTACGCAGTCATCGGGTCAGATTTCAACGCTGCCAACACCATCAGCTGGCTGACCACCGCATATCTCATAACTACGACAGCCTTCCAACCGCTCTACGGCCGCTTTTCCGACATCTTAGGCCGCCGCGCCATGTTCTTCACCGCCACCATCACGTTCCTGCTGGGCTGCCTAGGCTGTGGGTTCGCGCCCAACATCCTATTTCTGAACCTGATGCGCGGGCTCACGGGCCTGGGAGGCGGCGGGTTGGTCACGATGGCGACGATCATCAATTCGGATATCATCCCGTTAAGGAACAGGGGCATGTATCAAGCGGTGCAGAATGGTCTGCATGGGTTCGGGGCGATCTGTGGTGCAAGTATGGGAGGCTTCGTTGCGGATACGATTGGTTGGCGATGGTGTTTCCTCTGCCAAGTGCCGATTTCTCTGGCGGGGTTGATCGTGGCATATTTCGTGATCCAGGATCCTCCTGAAGGCGTCGAGCTCAATGGGGGTGCGAAGAAGGGGTCGCTGTGGCGACAGATCGATCTCACCGGTGCGGTATTGCTGGTTCTGGGACTTTCGGCTCAGCTGGCTGCGCTCAGCCTGGGGGGAAACAAGTATCCCTGGTCCGACATCCGTGTCATAGTCTGCCTGATCGCTAGTGTTCTCATCTTGGGAATCTTCGTGTTGGTGGAGCTTCGAACGAGAGCTCTGCCCGTGATGCCGATGTATATGCTGAAGGGACGAGCAACCATCTCGAACATGATCAGCAATGTGCTCGTCGGGATGTCTAGCTATGCTGTATGCATCGTCCCTGAACTTCAAGCCCTTTGCTAACAAGGTAAATAGTTCCTGTTTATGATACCCCTGTTCTTCCAGGTGGTGCTCCTGGATTCAGCATCGAAAGCGGGCGTTCGACTCATCATCCCCTCTATGGCGACCCCTATCGGCGGCCTCATCGCAGGTTTCCTGATGTCGCGGTGGGGAATGCTGGGCCATCTCGTCCGGCTTGGCTGCTTTCTCATGATGTTTGGAAACGGGCTCGTCGCATCGCTGAAATACCACGATGCGTCATGGAAATACGTCGCATATCTCTTCCCCGCCAATATCGGCCAAGGAATTGTATACCCCAGTATCCTGTTCACGAACATTGCCGCTTTTGAACAGTCTCGTACGTATCTTTTTTTATTTCCAGAGATGGGAGAATTCGAGATAGATAGATGCTGAGTTTTCTGTTTCTGTAGAGCAGGCTGTCTCCACTTCAATGGTGTATCTCTTCCGCTCCATGGGAACCGTCTGGGGCGTTGCGGCCGCATCCACCATCACGCAGAATCTCCTATCTTCCCGACTGCCACGTGCATTGTGCGGAATACCAGACAAAGAGAAAGTGATCCTCCTTTCCTATGCCCCCTCTCATCTTCTCATTCCTCATCTCCAATCCAACGGAGACGAGTAAAAAAAATATTCTACAAGTTAATTCAAGAAGTCCAGCAAGCTAACACTTTCATATAAAAACAAGATCATATCCGCGATCCGTCATTCTGTCGCCGTGCTGCATGACCTCGAGCCCGAGGTCCAGGATATCGCCCGCAGAGTGTATTTCGAGGCCCTGAGGTATACCTTCCTAGCGAGCACCGCTTGGGCAGCCATAGCTTTGTTCGCAGCCTTCTTTGCTAGGGGCCAGAGGCTAGACCGCAAATAAGCTGCAGCATCGAAACCCGAGTTCGGAAAGGAGCTGTATGTAGTGTGAAGAGGATGGTCTCTGGGAGGGGCTCAAGATTGGACTGGACCGAATAGGTATAAATAAGATTGGCTCTGATATCGTCATATCTCTGAGCCTTTTTTTTCGACGTCTTGGTGTATACTTCTGAAGAAGTCTAAGTAGATTATACTGGGAGATAGGGTTTAATGATAGAATGGATGGTTTTGCAGGAATAGATAAGATAAGAGCCGTACTTCTTGAAACCCGGAATCCATCCATCTTGGTGGTGGGCCTTTCCCTGCGAATAATCGTCAATAACTCGTTCGATCTCATCCACGAATCAACTCTCTATCCTCCGTAAATGAAACATATGACGAAAACATAGCACTTCTATGTGTGATATTAGCTAGGATCATTTGCAAAATGCTCCTGTACCGGTATCCTGCCCCGCCTTGTAAGGGTGTATATGCCGGCGAATTAAGCGCCAACAAGCGCGGCGCGGCGTAACCTTAGGCCGGCTGCCGAGAGGTTAAAAGCACAACCGACTTCGGTTATAGTCCCAGCGCGTACGATCCGCGCGTACAATCGCGTCTCACAGGACTTGCTTCATCAAACTTCTTCTCCCTTCACAGTCACATGTGGTTGAGGTGTAAAAGCAAGGCTGCAATGTCAGACAACAACATCTTCACAGTGAAGTCACATGTGGTTGAGGTGAAAAGACAAAATTCGATTAAGTGGCGATGGCTGGATTCGCTCCTCCACCTATCTAAAACGAAATTACACCAAGAATCAAACTCCCCGTCGCATACTCGTCTAAGGTATCTTTCAAATTCCCACCCGTTCCGGTACCAACATGTACCAAAAAAGTACCAAGGAGTACCAAAAAGCACCAAAAAGCACCTCCCGCCAAGTACTTCACTGTCCCTGTCCTATGTCCTGATCTTATTAGCCCCCCGCGCATCCAGCCATGGGTGTGTTTTACCTAGCCGGAATGTTATCTGACAGCAGAATTTGGCCTGCCCTTTGGCCCGCTACCGATTGGGACAGTCTCCTCTCTCTAATACTCTCGTCAATTGTCTCTGCCAATCCAGCCCCTGTCTTTGCTCCGGGCCCTCTCCTTTCAGGTTCTCTCATTCCCGGCAGTTCTTCTTTTTCTCTTGATCTGTCACGCTCCTGATCCATCCACGACTTTCTTCGCTCAATGCGGGGGCCTACCTCGTTCTCACCCTCTTCTTCACTGTCGAAGCCCGAATGGATCACATCGTGTCCTTCCTTATCCTTCCCTGCCTCAAACAAGCTCAGAATACTCCCTCTTCTCCGCCTGCGACGCGACTCACGCGAGCGCGAGCCACCCGAGGAGTTGGTCACCGACCGCCTGAGATCGTGAGCATGGTCCTCATGGTCGTCCCCCGAGTACAGCATGTCGCGGCCTTCCTTGTCTAAGCCGTGGTTGAACATGCTCAGGATGCTCCCGCGGCGCGAGCCACGGCTACGGCTGCGCGAGTCCGTCGGACTTGTCTTTTGCACGGACGGGTATTGGTCGATCTTCTGCCACTGCGACGAGCGGCGCCGCTCACGGTTCGCCCAGCTGTCTCGCTCGTGTGTGGTCTTTGTCCAGTCTTCGTACGGGTCCTCGTCGAAGAAGACTTCGTTGGAGGCGATGCTTGGGTCATAAACGCCTGTGGGTATTAGTACCGTTGCCTTGGAGAAGGGGGTTGTGGGGGGTTGAACGTACGGTTGAAGGGCTCCCGGAATTGGATTCTCGGACTACGACTACCCTCACTAACGCCGCTAATTCGTGGGGTCATGGTAGCAGCATCTGCGGTGGATCCACGAGATTGAACCCTTGAAGCCTCAACGTTCGAAGCCTCAGCATTCGATGAAGTTGTGGCAGGAGCCAGGACGTAGGGGTCCCGAGACCCTCTTGGGCTTTCAACGCTGGACGAGGCCGTACCAGCTCCCTCAGAGGGCTCACGAAACTGGATCCTGGAGCCTCCCTCGGTGCCGTACAAGGTTGTGGGAGCGCCAATGATGTAGGGCTCGTTGCGGGGGAGAGGTCCCGCGCTGTATGAAGCAGTGGCAGCCATGATGAACGCCTGTGTTGGATACAAGCAGTTGAATCAGGTTGGACTGTTGTTTGATATGTTTCTTTTGTCGTTCAGTGTGTTCTCGTCTCGTCTTGTTCAAAGATTAAGAGGAGAGTGGTTGTTTCTTTTGATTCTGGTCAATCATCTGATAACCATCTGGGAATATCCCGCCCCTTATATACCCCTTCTCTCCTCCCTCTCGCCATTCCAGGGTCCACCCGCGCAGACCACAGCCTCCCTACCCCGCACAGATCTGGACCCTGGGCCGACGTCATATCCTCCTCGTCGCTCCTCCCATCGCTCCTCTCATCGCCTCCCTATCGCCCCCCTTTTCCCACAAGCCGCTCCACACTCCACCCCCCACCCAATCAGCACGCCCCAGACCCCCACTACCCCAAGCCTCCGTCTGCTCATCCTGACGTCCTTTCTCCATCTCGCCTCTCTCGATGTACTCATACAACCGTGGCGACCAAGATCGCCCGCATCCGCGTCTGTATCTATACATCACCCGCCCCACCCGCTCCGCTGCTGATTCGCTAGCCTTCCAAGGCGTGAGGCTATCATCGGTAGCCGAGAAGCTGCGGCGAACCGGTGGGGCAGTTAGCGGCTTGGGGCGTGCGCGCTGATGTTATGCGCGATCATGTGATACGGTCATTGGATGCGAGGGGAGAGCTGCTGTTGGACGAGAAGAAGCGATCGGTGATTTTGATAGTATGGTTACCTTAGTCATTTACCTTGGGTACCTTATATTTGAGGGATTGGGTGGATTAATTATCGGAGCGTTTGGATTAATTATCAGTTCGGTTGGATTGGTCATGTGTATAAAGAGAAAACTGAATGTCTTACAATCTTATCAATTTCTCATCATCGTGAACAATTACAAATCTATCCTATCCTGTCCTATGCTCTAGAACAAGTCCCTTGATTATCAAAATTAGAAATCAAAAAGATTCTATGTCCCCTTCCCCCAACCCACCCCACCCAGCATCCACCCCACCTCGCTAAGTCTAATCTAATCACCCAAAATAAGCACTTTGACCACCAATCAAACACCCCCCTCCAAAAAATGTCGAGTTGCCAGAGTGGTTAATGGGTATGACTCGAATATTTCCCCCCCTTCCCGGGAAATCCATCAGATATCATATGACTTCGGTCGCGCAGGTTCAAATCCTGCACTCGACGATTCCCCTTTTTTTCCCCCTTTTTTCTTTTTTTTTCTTTTTTTTAAAAAAATTGGAGGGGAGGGAGGTTATTTTGCCGCTTGAGAAATAAATAGCGAGGAATTAGAAGAGTCGAGTTGCCAGAGTGGTTAATGGGTATGACTCGAATTTTTCAATCTCCTACTAAGGTAGGAGATTGGGATAATAAACTCACACCCAGCCAGCAGCCCCCCACCCAAAAGAAAAAAAAGAAATCCCCAAGCCAAAAGACAAAAAAGTAATTGAAAGAAAAAAAAAAAAAAAAAAAGGAAAACGTCGTCGAGTGCAGGATTTGAACCTGCGCGACCGAAGTCATATGATATCCAATATTGAGTTGTGCGAGGGAAGGGGGAGGAAGGAAAAGAAGGGGAGCGGGGGTGGTAGGTATATCCTCAAACACAGGGAAAGAAAATTCCAATTCCAAATTCCAATTCCAAACCCGATCAAATATAAAATCAAAAAAATAATCAAAGCAATAGATTACGCAGTAAGGCACCTATATACAACATTAAAATCAAGCAAATAAATAATTCCCAACCAAGGCTTGATTACCTTATTCAGGTCTCCATCTTTCCCCCCTTCCCCCCCGCTCCCCCTCCTCCTTCTTTTTCTCCTTCCCTAAAGTAAGGTAGGTACACGGCACTATCTTATCTTTGTCCTCACAGTCCTGACTCCTCAGGGTCCTTACAGGTCCTCACAGGTCCTCACGGTCTTTGCTTCCTTCCTTACTATACACTACCTAACCTTATCTATCTATACATAACCAAGATCCAACTACCTTGAATAATACTCATTAAATAAACCCAAGGAAGGAAGGATATAAAGAACCAAAAATATTATTTGTATACCTGACTATCAACACCCACTTCTCCTTTCCTACTTTCCTGAATACAGGCCCTTTGTACAGAAAGTAATTATGAGGATGATGATGATGATGATGATGAGAAGAATATAGGAGGAGAAGGAGGAGGAGGGAGGGAAAGGGAGGAGAGAGAGGTAAGGGAAGGAAAGGTGGCGAGCTGAGATAGGCGCTCTGGTTATTATAGTTATGTTATTACATGTAGGTATGCATAGATAGCTAGATAGGTAAGTAGGTGGGCGGGATATATGGTGCGGCTTCAATGGAAGGTTGAGAGGTAAGAGATACAGAGAGAGGGGGGATGGAAAAGGGGGGCTCAGGACCTTCTGATATTAAAACAAAGGGGGAAGGGGTAGTATATCACCACATCTCGATCCCCCTCATCCCTACTAGCTTAGATGTTTTCAACGATCGACGATCGGTCAATACACATAGAATAAAATTCATAGGATAAAATTCCTATTATCTCTAGGTAGGAAATCTACCTCCACTCTTGTATCCCATCATCCATCCATCCTTCAATGAATCAAGCTTCTCGAGCGGATGGATGAAACGCCATCCTGCCTGATCCGTCCGACCTTGTGGAACTCCATGTTATATATCCGCAGGTTTGCTTGTTGTTCGTAGGCTGTTGCGGATTATTGCCTATCCCATACCATACCATTCCATTCTCCATTCACGAAGAATAAGAAATCATCATCCTATCCCAAGATGTTCCATCCCATCCCTAAACACCACGTCAGCCATCCTCTCAACGAACTCTTACCAGAACAACCCCACCCCACCACCCATATACACAGACACACACACAAGAAACAGGAAAAAACTCACCATCCAACAAATTCCCAAACCACAAACTTCCCCCAACTCAAGTGAGGAAGAGAGAAGAAAGAGAGAGCCTAGACATGACTCGGTCCAGGGAAAGGCCCGCGGGTACCGATCTGTTTCAGCACGCGTGGCATCTTGGTCCTTCGGCCTAGGAGGGCGATGACGGGCACGAGGGGTGCGCCGAGACGCAGCTGGCCCCAGCAGAAAGTTAGGAGGCCGAAGTTACCGGCTGTCAGGGCTGCGTAGAAGACTGGGATTAGGGGCGACATTTTGCTTTCTTTGATGAAGAGTGTCGGTGAAGACGATCGATCTGAAGATCTGCGAGAGGTTGTTTGTTTGGTTGTTTGCTTTGTACGACTCGAATCAGATACGAGTCGTCGATGATGATGATAATAATGTAGATTGATATTCGAAGCTCGATGCTAAAAAGATCCTGATGGATATTCTCACATCGTCAATGGAATAATTCTTGACAAGAAGAAGAAAACGAGAGAAGACTCTCTCTCCAGCGGGATCCTCGGGCTCCTTTAAAGGACTCCCTATCGGTTCCAGGTTCAGGGGGGCGGTGGTGTGGTCTGACCCCGCACGCCTCTTTCCCCGCGTTTTCCAATCACCCCACAGCGCTTACCTCACGTGCATCTCGCCATCTCATCCTCGTTGGTCTGTGGACGGTGGCTGAGAATCACTCAGAATCAACTGAATCAACAGAATCTGGTTCCCTTGGATCATCGGCCTGCGCAACACGTGATTTACAGCTCATTGATGCACGTCACAATCCCACAATATGTGCGCGATGGTTGGAGGAGGATAACGTATGAAGATGCCATGGAACGGTACATGAAGACGTAGAGCTCCCATGAATTGCGCAGAACAGTGCCCCGACCGGATTCAGTCCCACGTCGCTTTGCCTAATAGACTGAACGTCTCCCATCGCATGCCCGCTGCTTCCCATTCCCGCCCATCGATGGCGACCGTGCGGTTCCATCCCCTGATCAGGGCGCGCCAGTAGCAGGCGTCTGCAGCCTCGCTCAGATAGCCTCCGCCAACCATGAGCTCTCGTTGCGCGGTCGCGATGCCCATCCCGATGTCTGGGTTCTGCCGTAGGTACGCGATCGTCTCTTCGAGGTCCGACCAGTCGGGCTTGACGAAGATGGTGTTTGCGAGGTGTGGCGGGTAGGAGAGCGGCCAGGTATGCTGGGTGGCGGGCAGAGGATATGCGGAGATGGGTGGAGGCCTGGGAGTGCTGGATTGATGGGCGGAGAGCAGGACGGAGGAGAAGAGCGGGCGCATCAGGTGTGTGAGGTGCAGGACGAAGGTCGGGGGCGGACTGAGAATAATTGATGCGCAGGCTTGGTGATAGGGAAGCCGTCCCGAGTAAGTTTTACCCTTTGCGCCCACATTCGGTCAGCATTCCGGATTCGAGCATGTTATAACACATACGTGAAAGATACGACCTACCTCAGCATAGATAATATACTTATACCTGCAAAACTCCTCAATACTCAACGTATTCTCGGGATCCCGACCCTGGCCCCAAGCCTGGACATCCGCCCAATCCTTCCCCTTTGTAACCTCTAGCAACTTCGGTCTTAACCCCGCCGACCACTGTGGATTAAACCATGGTGTACCTCTCCAGACTGCCTTATCAATCTTATCCGCCCAGCGTACATTCCTCTCACTCTCATCAATCCTTGCGAGGGCCTCGTCCAGCGGGCCCAGATATTCGAGCGGCCAGGACCAGGAACCGAAATGTGGCATGAGCCACGGGTTATCATCAGAGAAGTGATCATCGGAGCGCGCGAAGGACCAGCTGTTCGCTCGCGGTATATCATTGATATTGATGCTGAAGACCGTGTCTGGGAGCCGGGAGGGAGAGGTGACGATTGCGCGGTGGAGGGAGTGTAGGATAGCACCTACACGCTGGTGGGAGAATCAACACCCTCACATCATCTCCTTCGTCTCTAGAAAAAAAACTCACATGCAGAACATTATCTTGCGCAGCAGATAATATATACAGCTTTTCAATCGCGCCTCCGAATCAGTCTCTTGCGCGCCAAAAAAAGAACGAGAATTCCCCCCTCCCACAAAAACCTACCTTCCCATCCTTAACCCTCCCCTGAATCAACCCTGGTATATCACCAAACTCCCTCTTCAACTCGATGCCTCCTCTCTTAACCGCATTCTCAACCTCGCGATCCAAGCCCGGAAAGGCACGCGCGCATTGCTTCTCCGTCAGCGCCAGCGATGCGAACGTTGGCTTCCCACCACGTTCCTCCTCTGCGGGGCTCCTCCACAGCCAAAACCCAGAGAACAGGAGCGACGCTACGAGAATAAGAAAGCTAGCGGTGCGGCGGCGGGTCTTGAGAAGATGCATATCGGGAGCTGGGCGACATTCTCGTGCTGCCGGCGGACGGCGGACGAGGAGAGAGGAGAGGAGAGGTCGTGAGAAGGTTGAGGTGGGGAATGGTGCTAACTAGGGGAGGCCCGGATTGTTGATCCTGCCGCGGGTATGCTAAGCTACGGAGGATTTTGTTAGTGTGGCGCTAGCGGTTAGTGGGTTCTTGAGGCATGGTGTTGATACGCGCGCACCCTTTGTGTCTCGTGATCAGAGAGAACTTCACTCTACACTCTCTATACCCACCTTACCATGAATCATTTATATGTCTCTGTTTTCCTGTTTTCTGTTTTTCCCAAAGAAATAGTTAGGAATCTAGAAACCACCTATCTACCTATCTATCTACCACCCAGGTAGATGGGAAAAAAATCACCCTCTCCCTTCCTTCAACAAGAGGATATAAGGAAGCAAACCCCATACGAACAAAGTTCTAACAATCCAAGACGACCCCTATTGAATCAAATATAAACCTACAAAATCCGCTATGCTGTAACTACATCTCTTCAAATCCAAGTCTCCACGGACGAACGCCCGTAGTCCACTCATCAAACAACGCTTTTTGTTCATTCATGCTCGCTCGCTCGCTTGCTGTATCAAACTCATTACCACGCTTCTTCATACAAGTATAACAACGTATCCTAGTCTCTGTCCTTGCGTCCCAATCCCGCGCCGCCGGATACCAGCGGTGGATTGCGGGTATAGCCGACATACTGGCCCGGGGCGTCAGGGTTCTCGCGGAGCGAGGACCCGACCAGATCTGCCCTCGTCGGCAGGGATTTCTTGTCTTCCCCCGCCAGACCACCGCTCATAACGGGGCCCTGGGACGGTTCTATGGCTTTCATCCTGTTACTATCCCGGCGACCCGATGGGCGGTCTTTGACTTTGTCGCCCTTGCTGGGTTCGTCGGAGGTAGAATCGGATTCGGAGTGGGATTCCTTGGCGTCCCGACGGTGGTGGCGGTTGCTGTGGGATGAGGAGCGGTGGGGGTCGAGTCCGCGTTCTGCACGCTCGCGTTTGTGACGCTCATGTCTCTCACGACGGGCACGACGGCGGGCGGCGCGTTCTTCGGCCTCTTCTGCTTCTTCTCTTGCCGCTGTGAATTGTTAGCTTTGAAGAAGTAACGAAGAGAGTAATGGGTATGGAGAAAGACTCGAAGGCTTACCTCTAATCCGCTCCGTAACTTCCGCATACGCCTGTACCTCATCCCTTGACAGCACTCTAAGAACGATAACGAAATCCTCCCGCGCTTCATACCGTTCCTTCCCCGCCTCGAGGGCTTCAGGATTAACTAACTTCCTACTGATCTTAGTCCATCTCGCATCAGGCGGGACACCATCTTTCTTCGCATCCTTCAATGGCGCTACACCCTCTCTGATTGGCGCTGGATCTTCGGGGAACTTTTCCCTAGGGGCTCGTAAGATTCCCTTGACCGGGGCTTTGGTCTCAGTAGTCGTAGGAGGCGGGGTGACGATGCGGGGGATGCGAGAGTCGGATTGTAGGTCCGAGCGGACTTCCGTCAACTCGCGGGAGTCTTTGGAAATGGATTCCCTAGGGGTCCTTGTAGGGGCAGGTTGTGTGGCGGGTGGTGGGGATTCCTTGTTCAGAGCTTCTTTAAGCGCTTTCAAGTCCATAGTATCGCGGGGGTTGAAGCCAGGTCCAGATTCTCGCCGCTGTCGAGAGTGACGAGGCTGTGCTTCGTCGGAAGCCGTGGAGGGTTCGGTTTCGATTGCTGTTCCGTTGGCTGCGGTTTCAGAGAGAGGACGGCGCGATTCAGGGTCAGTCTCCCGGCCGTCACGTGAGCCATGTCGTTCGTGATGAGAGGCATGTCGTTCATCGCGGGAGCCATGGCGTTCTTTGGGGTCCCGGCTGGAAAGATCGACTATTTCCGGGGCTGGAGGAGCAGAGCGTTCTTTACTCTCGCGGGATGGTGAGTCGTCTCTGCGTCGGCGTTCTTTAGGATCACGGCCACTCGAATCGACCGCATCTCTATCGTCTCGAGGATCACGGCGTCGACGTGGCTCCTCATCGTAATCTCTCCTCCTCCTTGGCTCGTCTCGGTCATCGTGTTCATCTGGTGTATCCTTGAACGCTTTGACTCCAAGAGCTGCTCCTGCGAGACTTAGACCAGTCATGGCGGCTTCCCGACCTTTGTGATCCTTGTGATCGTCATCATGTCTGTCTTTCTCCACCCTATGCTCTGATTTCGGAAGTTCTGCCCTATCGTGTCGTTCTGAGCGCACTGGTTCAACCCTCTCCGACCGAACGCCATATCCCCTCTGCTCAACCACGTCATCGTGCCGATCATGGCGATACCTCTCATTCCGATACCGTGGCTCGTCATCCCTCACCTCGTAATAATCATCTCTCCCTGACCCTCTCCTTTCCCGATCATGGTACAAGGACACCGGTCTCCTAGACACAGAGTCGCTCCTCCTCGGGATTTCCTGGGGGATGTCCGCCCTTGGGGGTCGGATCGGGTCCATAGGCGGCGGGGCCGGCATCCTGACCTCGGGCCGCTCCCACTCGTATGGGGGTGGAGCATTCCTGATCGGAGGAATTCTATCGAATCCCCTTGTAGAAACTGGTGGTCGGTCCCTGCTATCGTACGATCTCGGCGGCAACATATCATTGTAGCTCGTAATACTACTCGGTCTGCCCCAATCGTAGCTACTGTGGCGTCCATGGTATCTGGGCGCCGTGGCCGTGTTGTTCAGATCCCACTGCACTAAATCCCGCGGTGTCGTATATCCATAACCGTCATCACCGTAGTCGGCTGTGTCTCGGACCACAGGGTTGGCATACAGAGGGCGTGTTCTAGTATACCGGCGCTCCTCTCTCGGGGCAATGTGCAGATGACCTGAATCCCGCTCTGTCGCCAGCCGATTCATATCCGCATTATCCATCGTCGCGCTGTACCTCTTGTGATGATGATGCCCATGTTTCGAGCTGGCGGGGATGGCATAGTAGTCCTCCTGGCTACTCCGATACGGATCCCTCAAGGGCGAACTCGGTCGTGCACTCCCCACATGCACAACGGGCCTATCTCTGTGTCGGTGTGGATGCCCCGTCGTTACGATCGTGGGTACCGGAGGCCGAGGAGTGCTATCGAGCGTGGATCTGCGGGCGCGACTGCTTTCTCGCACACTGCTTGCTCGAGTCACCGGGTCGGCTTTAATCTTGTACGTCGTGGTTGTGACTGGCCCGTTGGCACCGATGGAAGAAGTGCTACTCCGTGGATTGGCGATCACCTCGCGGCGCCCGGTGGGCACCACATGCATATGGTGATCGCGAACGGGCGAGGTTGAGTATTCGGGATATCCTACATCGACGGGAAGAGAGGCGCGCGCTGGGTTGTACAGCGTGGGAGAGCGCGGCCGAGAATATCTGTACCGGTCGCCCATCTTGCCCCGTATCCCAATCCTCTCGTCGCAGCTGTGTATGATCGAGACTCGAAAACGAGACTGGCTTTAGCGCCAGT
>NW_020194471.1:3724396-3876507 GCF_003019875.1 Amorphotheca resinae ATCC 22711
GGGGGGGGGAGGGGGCAGCAGGTCGAATATGCGCTGAGATGCTCGAGTATGTGGCCACACGTGAGGAAGTGGATGTTCGCAGTGTCCTTGCTGAAGATGAGAGTCAGCCCAGTCTTCTTTTCCAGTGCGATAAAAGACCTAGCTAGAATGGGAAATGGAGAGGGGGACAGAGGGAAGGGGGATTTCGAACATGAAGACTTACGAAAATCCAAGGTCAGAGCATGGCCCTATTGGGAGGTCCGACGTAACAGAGAATGAGCACTGTACTGAAGGGCGGGCGGGTTCTCGTGTTGTATCACTTCGGGTTGTCTGCCTCAAAGGATGCAACCCGCTGCGCCGTGGAGTCCTTCGGGTCGGCCTGAGCTGGACAGACACAAGAAGAACGACGGGACGGGCGGGTGATTCCTGAGACTGCGAAGAAGAGAAACGAGGGATGAGGTCGAGGGGATGGGAGGGGGGGAAGAGAGTGACAGAGATGAGAGAACCGAGGAGTCTTATTGGGTGGGGGAGGGGGGCAGCAGGATGAAGGACAGCTGAGCCTCTTCCGGCGCATTGGGCTGACAATGCCTTGCGGATGACGTCTGGGAGGCGAGAGACGATCCTCAGCCCAACGGCTTCCTGTCCACTAGGCTTCGATACCCGGTGTGTGTTTCGAGGGCATGTTTCGTGGTTCTCTTTTTGATATCTCATATTATATATTCTACATTCTACATTCTACATTGTACATGTTATACTTATATTTTATTTTTGATATGATTTTTTGTATATTTTATTTTCCATATCCCCCCCCTTTTCACCTCCCATCCCTCCCCTTCTATTTCGTATCATCCCCCCCCACCCCAATAATCCCTCTCTTAGCCCACGAAACAAACCCTCGGGCTGCCATTTTTAACAGCATTCCCACACTACGGACCCGAACTACCTACGACACCCCAAAAGTGACGTCGACCCGCCCTGACATATGTACGGGGCCCAGAGGTACATTTGCTATCTGCTCGCCCCGTCCCGACCCTAGCCGTACGCGGTGAAGGCGCGATCCATAGCTAAGGTACGGAAAAGAGTCGTTATCTCAGGTACCTTAGTAACCTGACCTTACTCTCCCGACTCGGGGAGCCGGGTACCGCCGGGTTTCAGGGCGTAAAGTATCAGTTATGCCGGAAGGGGATATATATGCATGTCTGTTCATATGCGGTATCCTGTGGATTGACTACCTACTCGGTCAGTCCTCTACAGTCTCGATCGCTATCGCAAGGTGCACACACACCACTTGATCTGAATCGTGATATATCTAGGGAGTATAATAATAGTAACCCGACCGATGATGGTTCCCGCTGCATCCACTAGTGCGCCCTTGGGTTTGGGCGGCGGCAAACTTTCTTTCTTCTGCTGGAATAATCGATTACTCGCACCCTAACTTTACCCGCCTCCCACCGAGAGCGAATGGTCCAGGTAGCTCGAGAGTCGAGGCCTCCATACAAACAAAGGGAAAAAGAAAAAAAACTACCGTGAAACATCCAGATCGGTACCCAACCAGAACGACCCAGCCCAAAGAAGATCCATACCTAGCACCTAAATCCCAAGCCCCATCCCGCAAAGCGTCGTCTTTAAGCCAGAGCACCCATCGGGTCCCAGAGCGGCAGCACGGTCGGCTTCTGCTTCAGGATGTCTCTGATTTCTTTGCTCACGAACCGAGGTTCCACCACCGCCTGATAGCAGAACTCGTCCATCCATTTGTCACTCATCACGAACCAGCCCTTCTCGCCCGCTGACTCGCCCCAGGAGTTCTGCACCCTCCACCGCACGCTCTTGCCGTCCTCGATGTGAACACCCGTGAGAACCATCGCGTGAGTCATGGCGCTCTCCCCCACCATCAATCTCTGAGCCTTAGACATCCCTAGGCGCACATTGAAGCCGAGCTCGTAGTCGATAAGGTCCGTGTCCATGATCCCCGACCGATTGCTGTACTTCCCCACGTCACTCCCAAAGAAGATCGGTAGGCCAGCTTTGAGCATATCCACACAGGCGGTTTTCAGGACCGACATGGGGACATTCACGTAGGTGATGCCACGGCCGCCGACGACGTTCCCAAGTCGGGAGACGGTGAGGAGTGTGTTGTACTCATTTCTGGGGTCATTTACGAGGGAGAACATGCTGTGCACGCTGCTCCCCGTGATACGGACTGATTTCGGGGTATCTAATTCCTTCGCGAAAGCGATAGGCGTCGTCTTCAGCTCCTGCGCGACGCCGTTTTTGTCAAGGAAAGACCAGGTGAATTCTGTGGTCGGGGATGGAGGAGGACCGAGGGTCAAGGTGAGGATGAGGTGGATCTCGCGTATCATTTTCTCCTTAACCTCTATGATATCCCTCACACTCTTCGTTGCGTCAGCAACGAGGGCGCGCAGTTGAAGCGCATCTTCGCGCAGTTTAGTAGTAATGAGGCTGTTGATGGAGGACGAGGATTGGGCGTTGTAGGAGTCGGTATAGAGAACTTGCGGCACCAATCCGTACTTGTTCACTAAATTGTAAACCATATCCCACTGTCCACCATCGTTAACGGGTGCGGAGAGTAGGGTCTGGACAAGGCGTTCATCCAACGGTTCTCCCGCGGTATCGAGGATCTGTTCCAAGAAGAAGTTGGCCTTCTCAAGCTTGTCGTAGAAAAACAGATAGGCCTGTGAGAGCTCGAAGGAATCGAGGTTATATCTCTTCATCAGCGCAACCCGAAACACATTCGTAGAAGCGAAGAGCCAGCATCGTCCGCTCTGTCTCTGATTGGTGATCGGTGCCCCCTCGAAGGGAATCTTGACATTGAAGACATGCTGGTCGGAGATGACGGTGGAACGGGAGGTGAGGACAGTCTTTGGGTCTGCGGAGGAGAGGGCCGAGAGTGCGAGCCTGTCTGCTGTGAGATGGGAGCGGGGAAGAGTGGGACGGTGAAGGGGCATACCGGTTCTTAGGGTCCTGCAAGAGTTGACGTTCCCAGTTCCCAACATCTGGAACTGAGAGAGAGGTCCACGGGGCTCTGAAGTTGGTGTTCTTGAGGGCTTCTTTCTCAGAGATGGAGGTGGAAGTGGAAGCATCGTCCTTGACATCCAGAGCTTTTAGACGCTCGATAAGCAGCTTCTCCTGGGCAACGGGGCGTGGGGGGGTAGATTGGTTTGCTCCCATGATGAAGGTGGAACTGTTGAACCACTGGCAAAGATCTGAGAACAATTAGTATGGCGGAGTTGGATGAGGGACGTATTTGGAGGAAGACGGAATGTGTGGGTGAAGAAGGGTGGGAGGAGTTCTGGAGCGAGATGTCGGGAAATGGCTGACTCGAAAGAATTCCTTATCGCGGGGGAGGGGTTCGCTTGAGAGACCTTCGAAAGACCTTCCAAATGCGTGCGCGCGGGTACTCCACAAGGTACCAACCGACAGTGCTAGGCCCTCACACGGAATCATTAGTTTTTCATCGCATGTCATTATCATCACGAGGGGGGAAGAAGTAAGATAGTTCTTAACGGCAGCATTCATTGTGTATCCTATCTATCCACAAAAGAAGCAAGACGTCCCGGGCATATCCATCCTCAAAGCCACGGATCAACCACCTGGGCGAGTAGGTTCCAGCAGCCAAGTCAGGTCCCATAGACCGCCGTTGATATTCATCCATCATTACGCAACTCCCGATCACAAATATTTCCAATTTGACTCCCCTCTGCTATGTTCCCAAATCAAGTCACCGCTTGGCAAATTTGATTCATGCATGATACAACAAGAAAAGAACGCTTAAAGACGAGAACCATGGATGACCTTCATGTCGACGACCAGCTCCTTGCCATAGTCATTGATGACCAGGGCGCGGACGCTGCCACGGCCAGACTCGAAGGCCTCAGTGAGGCGGGACCAGAGGTTGGACTGGTCCAGAACGGGGAGGGCTTGCTTGACATCGCCAGTCTCGGTCATCGCGACAACTAGATCATGTTAGGACCGACAGACACAATGGACAAGGAGCCACTACATACCTGTGCCATCTTGAAGGTCGAGGACCCGGTATTGCTTGAAGACAGGACCCAGCATGGTCTGGACGATGACGCTTGGGCTTGGGTTGGAGATGAAGGATGACTCCTCATGCAGCTGCTTGGTGAAGAGATCAACACCCAAGTAGCGGTGCTGGCCAGTGGAGGGGGAGGTGGTAATGCGGATGACCTGGCAAGGGCGACCTTGAAGGATCAACAGATCGCCGAGGCGAATGTGGTGGGTGGGGATGGTGACGGTGTTGGGAGGTTCGGATGATGATGCCGATGAGGCGGCACGGCGGGGTGCACCGCTGCCTATGGTAATGTCAATCTCTTCCCTGTCATAGTGATGACGGGGACCCCCGACGATGCGTTCTGCAGCGCGGTGAAGTCCATGACGGAAAGAGTGGTAGTGACCTGAAGCTATTTAGGATAGGAGAGGATGAATGACTGAGAATGACTTACCATCTTCATCGTAGTAACCCATCTTGACGGAGGAGCGAGGAGTGTTAGAGGGAGGGTTGTTGGAGCGAGGGTCGACGGTTTCTTCTGTTGCACGGTATTCCTCCCTTACTGTAGTAGGTTGGAATCGAGGTGGGTCGACGGTTTGTTCTGTAGCACGGTATTCCTCCCTGACTGTAGGTTGGAATCGAGGAGGGTCTACGGTTGTTCCACCCACACGAATGTCTTCGGTGAAGGTTGGTTGTTGTTGTCGTTGAGGTTGGAATCGAGGAGGGTCGACGGTGGTGCGGACTTCCTCGCGGTAGCTTGGTTGGAACTTGGATCGGTACTGACGTTCAGTTACGTCGAGCTCAGAGTCTTGGTATCGGGGGCGGCGTTGTTCAATGTCAATGTCAACTTCAGTGTCGTAACGTCTGCGACGAGGGAGGTCGACTTCGATGTGAGTATTTGTCTGGCTGCGTCCTGGTCTGAAGAAGAGAAGAAGTCAGTTGATGAGGAGATGAAGTAAAGCGGTGGAGGTTGCCATGTCAACAAAATAAAGGGCCAAGACCAGTAGAAGACTATTGATTTTCCGGGGACCCTTGCTGGCCCCTGGTGGATCCCCCTGAGACACGGAAGCAGATCCGCAGCCGCTTGCAAGCTACGTGGCGATTCCATTGCTGGGGAACCCTCTGGAAAATAGGGAAAAATAGGGAAATAGGAAAAAGAGGGAGAGGGAACTAACCTGCGCTCGTCTCGAATGTAAATATCTTCTCTGCGGCTCGGACGGTGGCGGTCCTCTTCGCGAGTGATGTGGACCTCTTCCTGACGAAACTGACCGTCCTGGGGAGGGAGGTTGGCGGAGATAGAAGAAGAGTATTGACCTTCCCGTCCGACGCGCTGCTGGGCTTGTGGTAGGTTGATCTCACCCTCGATGCGAGTCTCGGTGGTGGTTTGGACGGCGTCGCTCCGGTACGACGACGGGAAGAGGCTGAAGGGGATCGGGACACGGGCGTCGAAGTCCAGATTGACTCCTGTTCAGTGCGAGAGAAACTCTTCTCGAATGCCTTTCGACGTGCCGAAAGGAAGACAAGAAGGGGTCTCTTGCTTCTTCTTGGGAGAAAGAAGGGGAGGGAAGAGAGCGTCGGTGGCTACGCTCCTTGACTCGTCTTTCCGATTGGGAGGTTGTAGTTGATGATGTGGAGGAGAATGGTAGGATTGAGGGAATTGGAATCGGGAGTTGAGAG
This sequence comes from Amorphotheca resinae ATCC 22711, assembly GCF_003019875.1. Taxonomy (NCBI): domain Eukaryota; kingdom Fungi; phylum Ascomycota; class Leotiomycetes; order Helotiales; family Amorphothecaceae; genus Amorphotheca; species Amorphotheca resinae. Next base: position 3,730,083 of record NW_020194471.1, read on the forward strand.
TGAGGAGGATGATTGTGATTGTGTTGTTGAGGGATGGAGGAGAAGAAGAAGCTGAGAGAGCGTGGATGGGCAGGGTTGATAAATGGTTGGCCTTTGTTGACCCAGATTGTTTACTTGGGAATTTACCACTAGTGGCGCTAGTGCCTAGATTGGCCAAGCGCCCATCACATGCACGTGAACTACCGAGTGCAATGTTGACGGTGAAGAGCAGAAAAGGCAATGTTCGTAAATCGATTTTACTATTTATGATTATTTTTGATTTTTTATTACTTCGTATTTGGCGCAGGAAATCCGCCCTGAATACCCATTGGATAGCCTCGTCGCTTTGTGTCCCCAGTACCCCCGTCCAGACCGAGTGCGAGACTGCGGAGTTGATTGTTATTCCTGCATCATGACCCATTCATTGCCTGCGTTGGCGTGGAGACATACGCCAAGTGAGAAGCCCTCCTGAGACCAACAGCCAGGTGGCTGATGTCTCCATATTGGTGAGTTCATGCCCTTCGTGTTATTGCCACTCCTCAGCTGGCACCACACAGGCCTTGTGTCTGGAACCCGCACGGCACCCGTCGTGGAGAGAAGCCATTGGATGCTTGAACCTGTTTCTCACCTGCAGCTCGAGCCTCAAACAAACCATGACGATGCCGCGAGTCCTTTGCCTTGAAAGTTTCAACCATGGGCATCTCCTCTGGTCCCTCGACGTTGACAGCATGCATCAAAGAATCCCAGAGTACCTCTTCTCCACCGGTCCAGCGTCACAAAACACTTGTGCCTGGACCCCCCGGCGGACAAGGACAGGAGAACGGGTGTTTCCATGGCAACAGCGCGCTCTCCGCCACGCCCCATGCGGATGTTCCCCGCTTGACCCTATCTGATCTAGGCCTGAGCTTGGTGCCGAGGCTGCTGGTTCCCACAGCAATGCACCGGCTTCGGATAAACCCTCGGCCGAGGCCATTCATAAGGCACAGACAGTTATTGTGCTCGCATCGCATCATACTGCACATGATCCAATATATTGATGCCCTGGGCACGAGCCCTATCCAGAACCTTCCGTATCCATGTCTGTTCACGTTAAAAAGTTCGGATCTCAACCACCATGTCAACGGTCCCCCCACCGCCGACTGGCCGAATCCCAGCATTTGGTCTTGCATGCGATACTCCACACACTGGCAGTCGTTGCCATGGACAAGTTGTCCATCCGACGTTCGAGCGGTGAGAGCTGGCTGATATTGCAGTGGGACGAGCTGTCGTATCTACTGTCCCTTGTATTTTCATTGGCTACCATGATATATATGGGGTCGTATAGTTGTGACATTCCTGACCAGAGCATCGTTAAGGTTGCCCAGTATAGCATGAGAATACTTGCTATTCTCAAGTCGGGAAAGTAGAATGCAATAGAGAAGATCTTGCTCATTTACTGGTTGTCAAGCGCGTTGTCATCTCTCGAGAACTGTGGCCAGTACATGGGACTCGGGGTACTACTTTCCAGTTTGTTCTGGAAGAGTTACAGCTCGGTTTCCAGCTTCTAGCATTATTGTACGGTTGATAATGCTCCCGGCAATACCTGTTTGGGTTGCAGACCTTGCACCCTATGTATCTGGTTGAATATGTCGGGTGCCCGTGCGATATGGTTGAATAACAAGTGTAACGGTCTCTTTGATATATCTTGCCACAGCGCCTCTGTCGAAACTTTATCCGATAGATAAGTTGAATAAGGAAGATCTGGTGGCCCGAGCCTGAAGTATGAGCTTTTGGACCCCGCACTTGAATGATTCTTGCATATCCCTTGTGGTGACTTATATAGTTATATTCTCTTTCTGCCGGGCATTCAATAAGCTCATACATGGCCAGTGCCTGACACGCCAAGGCTCTCATCTTTATACATCAGCTCAGGGTTCAGGAGCGCTTTCTGTACCTCGGAGAATCCCTAAATATATGATTGTAAGCTCATCCTGGTCAGGTCAAGCTCGTTTTTCAAGCGGCCGAGTCTTGCAATACAAATTGCCATGGCTGCCATCTTGAATACGCTTGTGGACGCTGGCAAACTTGGTGGTAACAAGGGCCGGGATCGATCTTCTAATGGTCCAAGTTCAGCGACAGGAATGTATGGACACAAGAACGCATTGAGTCATTGCTGGCAATATATGGCATGCGGCTGCGGCGTCATTTGGAGGACAATTCTAGGCATTGTGCTGCTAGTCATACGGCCATAGAAACGTCGTATGCCCCTTGAAGGCTGTAGCTGGTCACTACCTTGTTTCCAGTCTTCAGTCAAAGGCTGTGGCTTGGTAGCTGATCTCCTGCGACCGCCTGGAGAAATGCCATTCAAAGAGATAAACTTTCGTTCTCGCTGGTAGCCCATGCACACGAAGTTGGACATGTTGCACTGTACACACCGAAGCCTCTCAAGGCTACTCGGCCGAGGTGATTGCGGCGGCTTGCACGAATCGTCAGCTTCCGCCTTTCCTCATTCTCTCCACGGTTTTCAATCATTACTTCTCCAATGGCGATTGTTAATTCATCGTCCTTTCAATGTTAGCTACCATCCAGGGAATTCCACTACCATGATGCAGTTCCCATTTCCGAACTTCACTCCATCGCCATCATGATCGGTTACACCCTAAGATCCCAGATCGTGTCCCCTCACCGACCGTGTCTTCGCACATCTAAACAAAAACCACGGGACGGCACCCCCCGAATTCCGCGTGTCGCTGATGACCCCAGCGATGCTTCTCATTCCCATCGGGCTCTTCGACCGCCCACATACAGCGTGCGCTGATCCTCCCGTGGAAATGTGTGGGGAGAAGGGAAAACGGTAGAAGTTAGGTATGTGAGAGCGGCTTTGTCGAGGCTATCGCACGTGTTCCTTCACCAGATTCTTGTTTCGCATGCGATTTCTAATCACATTCTCGAAATATGAGCATGGCAATTGGTTATTTTATCGAGAAAATCACGTTTCTAATGTTGTGAGGCTGTACCGGTATATTTAGACGTTTCATTCCTTGAGGCTCCTTCACCCCTCATGCGCCTCGGCGCCACCCGCTGAGGATGCGATAGCTTCTAAAAATAACCCCAACCAACATCTCACCATATTTATCTCCAGCTCTCATCTCGCCCACGAAAGAAAAACTTCGCGATGTAGTATCGCTGTGTGATCAGGGGACTTTTGTCTGTTTTTCCCCGCATTTGCATAATTTCCCTTGCGTGAGTTCACGAATCCCAAAATGTCCAAAATCTTGTGTACCCTGGCCTGGTACCATGACGGCGGCACTCTCAAGCCGCAACTAGTACTTTCCTGCACTCCGGTCACGAATCTTGTAATGAAAGGTACGGATTGGAAGGGTGCGCGGATAAGCAATACGAACGCGACTGCAGGAGCGCGGGATCGATTCGAGTATAGTTTCACCGGTGGGAGATCGGTGACAAGAATTTCGCTGTAAGTCTCTGAGTTCTTGAGAGCGAGGGATGATGGGAGATTGAAACTTATACGATTGCGATGGCTCAGGGTTATGAATACTTCTGTCATATTACCGCCTCTGGTTTGGCTCTCTAAACATCCCGTTGGTCCACCGACGAAAACTGGACCTAGAGGCAAGCCTGTGAAGCTAGGTGAGATCCATTCATTCTTTGCCTGCCCTCTACGAACCATTGCAGCAAAGTAGTAAACTAACAATGAAACAGACAAAAAAGAAGAAGCTCGCCGCATAATCGCCGAAGAAATTCAAAAAATCGAAGACAAGAAACGTCGGAGATCTTCCCCACCCCACCGCTCCCGGCAAGAAGCGCTCAAATACTATGACTCCGACGATGAATACGATGCCCGTCGCGACCGCAGAAGAAGGTTAGAAAACCGTGGGTATGAATCTCCCCGCGACTCACGCAGTCACCGTCCACGAAGCCCGGAATCTAGACGCAGGGATCGCCATAGGCGGCAGGAAAGCGCCTCCTCGGCTTCCTCTGCTGATTCTGTCCGCGAGGAATATCGGAGGAGGAGACGGGAACGCAGAAACTATGCGAGAGGGGACGCGGACGCGGGAGAATACGCCCCGGATGTGGGCGGTGGGGGTGATGTGTGATTATTCGGAACGGAGAGATGGAGAGATGGAGGAGATCATCAGATATTGGTTCCTGGTATGGGGGAAAGGTTGTATCCGAACACCGGTATGTATATATGTATATAGAAACGTGACTGACCAACTAGCGGAAATGGATTACATGATCAACATAAGAAAGGATCAAGTTCTCCTTTCCCCACGAGCTTGCTCCTCTTGAACGAGAGCAATAGTGAGCCTAGGGATCTGCGGCTTCGTGGTAGGGATATAGGTATATCGTACCATTGAATATGAGGTATCATATTCATGATCTATTTCAGTAACTCAGCAACAGAGTTCAAAACTACTAGTACCCAGAGCGGCTCCATCACAGGTCTATGGTCTAGGTATGTTAGGACACGCATATGACCTCGCTTATATCACGTAACTGTCTGAATAGCTTCATCAGTTCACAGACTTCCACTATATAAAACGATCAAGGACCGTATGACCTTACAGTCTACAACCTGGAGCTCCAATGGGTCGGAATGATATTCGCCGCAGATGTATGTTCTGAGTTTTGTTTCACCAGACTTGCTTGCATGAGATATGTCGCATTTCTAACCCAGTTTTGCTTCCTGGTAGGGGAACTGATTGAATCTTGAGATAATAATGACAATGACAATGACACAGTGACAACGACAACTTGAGAGTGAATAACAACGCAGACTACACGATGATAACAATAGATAATCAGACTCTTGTACCATGTAAGGTAGCTAGGAGTCATTTCATGGAATTGCACTTCAATTCTGGAATTCAATGCGTCGTGCGGGATAATCCCAAGCCATTTCAACCTAAACTGTGTAGCATTTTAGGTGGGTAGGTTACTTTCCCATTTATATAACTCCAACGACACTGATAATCAATGCCGTGAGTTTTGTAGTTCTTTACAACTTGAAGCTTTATATCAAGATATAAAAGAGAGTTGTGTATATTCTCAAGAGAGATCGGATTCTCACCACATCAAGTAGGAGACCTTTTTCTACAGCCTGTTGTAGGATGAGTTTGTGTTCGAATCCTCTGATAAATCAAGTCTCGACTGCTCTATGTTGAAACTTGGTCTGGATCAGCACATGCAAGAAGTAGAAGAACAAAGAGGAATATCATGTCATACTACACATCTTATCTATATTTTCTCTTCCAGAGGATTTGAGTCTGGTGCTAGATATCCAGATTAGAGCCGCTCCATGTAACTTTTTGGACTCTTGATTTTTTGTTCTTATATAATGGTAGGATGAGGATTGAAGGATCTAATTTGAAACTGCCCCCCCTGCTTGGTTGGCACTCTGACATCTATAATCGCGTGAGTTTTCCATCTAAATACTGGCCAACAATTGTTATCAAATATGGTCTCTCCAAAACCATAATACATCATCTCAGATCGATCATCGGGTGTTGTTTTAGCAGCAGCCTGATGCACCGACAGGCTCCCACTCACCAGACTAGTCATCTCACTACCTACTACCCTTCTTTTTCTTTCCCTCTTTAGATGAATGTACGTACATCATAGCCAGCACCAAGATCACAGTGATAGATTTCATCAAGATTCAATTCCTCTGATTCACATGCGCCCAATACATATATATGGGCTGAGATGCACACACACACGCACATGACACAGAATCCAGGTCTTTGATTAGTCGAGTATAGATCGTTGTCAACCTTCCTATATCAACGCGCTTCTCATCCAACGTGCTGGCATCCTCGTCATCGGTGGCTGCGCGTCATGCAAGGGCGAACGGGAGGTGTGGTAACTGCAAGTTCAGGGAACACGGGGCTCGATGCTCTACGACGGAGGAAATACCGGGAGGCATCTGAGATGACAGAAAGCTTATCATGTACGAGGAAATGGGGTGCTGGCTCTGGTGCTCGAGGTGATCTGATCGTTTTGTGAGTGTAAACTGGCTAGTTGATTCATTCAATATTGACAACGGCGAGAGAATATGACAACAGCGAGAGAAAATCACAACGACAGTTGGTGAATACTGGCTCCTTAAAGGTACCTAGATGACCAGTCCTTTCCTCCCTTTTAGCTTCTATGACTACCAGATTCAATCCCATCTGAGACGCGCTCTCATACCAGAAGCTATAGTCAGCAATACCTGAATACAATTTCTTCTCGCCATGAAACTTATTAGCAACAACAGCAGCATGTAGGTAGGGTTTAGCGATGGTCATCCGATGTTTTATATTCAGGACAGTGTTGTGTTAATATATTTATTTCCCTGAGCCGATCAAGTCCGCTCAACAACCACCGACACGAGTCCTAGGGAGGAAGATTCGCCTTGCGGGTTTTACTTCTATGACTTCTTATAGTGGATGGAGAGAATTAGACGAGGAGAAACACCTGGCATTCATCTAAGCAAATATTCATACAACGTTCATCATCTCCTCTTACTTCCCTTCCCACCTCTGCCCCCGCCACTCTTTCCCTTCTCTCCTTTTCCCGTCATCGCAGCCGCGCCTCCACTCACCATGATCCTTACCTTCCCCACAGGTATGGTGTTCGTAACCTCCTCCGGCTTCCAGCCCCGCAAGAGCTCAGCTTCGCGCGGCCACATCCTTTCCACGTCCCTACTCTCCTCGTCCATCTTCCCCTTCTGGCTTACATCCCCAACCCATCGAGTCAGGATCTCCCTGACTGCCTTCCCCTTCTTGACAGGACCGGGTTGGAGTTTCACCTTGTATTTACACTTTGCCATTGCAGCCCATGGCGCACACATCGGCACCGCTTCGAGGATCTCGTCACCCGGAAGCGCCGTCCCGACGAGCACATCCAGATTCGTCATTTTCTCTTCTTGGTCGTCATCTAACATATCCACTCCTTGCTCCAACATCATCTTCCGGGCCTTTTCATATTCAGCTGTCTCCTTCTGCGTGCGTTGATGCTGAGCCCTCCGTCGCTCTTTCTGGAGTGCAAGTTCAGCTTCACGCGCTGCTTTAGCTTTAGCTTCTGCCTCCGCCTTCTCTTGCCCGGCGGCGGCACCGATAAGCTTTTGGGCAGCGATACGGTCTTCTTCGTCTTGATATTTGTATTTGGCGGCGATCTTTTTGGCTTTACCCCTTTTACCACGCTTTGATGGTGCAGGTCCTTTATTGGGCTGCTGGGAGGGTGTTTGAGTTCCCGTAGTAGGTTGTTCCGAGGTCTGATCATCTTCAGATTCTGAATCGTGATCATTGGCCTCTGAGATCTCGGTTTGCTTTTCCTCGCTGATTTTGAGATCTTTAATCTCTTGTGAAGGAACTTGATCATCATCATTTGATATCTGCGGTTCAGTATGATCCTGGCTCTGGAGCGGATTGGGATGGACTTGATCTTTCTCTTCCTCCTCAGCATCGGATTGATCAACGTCATCCTCTACGCTGTCCTTATCATCGTCCTCTTCATGCACTTCTTCTGCGGCAGCAATTGAGCCACCAGAAGGAACTGCATCAGATCGGGGGCCATTACTCGCATCGTCATTATACTGTCTATGCTTGACATGATTGGCCTTGCTGGCTTCGCTGATCAGAAACACCGCGCCGAATCCGAGTATCAGCTGCGCTGGGGGTAAGAAGTTCTTCTTTCCTTGAACCATAAAGCTACCAGTTGGCAGGAACTCTCCGCTTGGGGTAGATTTTGAGACTTGGTCTGCGTTGACCCACCAGGCAGACATGCCAGCTTTTGAGTCCCATGCACTCGAACATGCAACCACCAAAGTTCCTGCTTGCGACAACGTCGAAGGAGGGATGGGCGCGTCTGGCGTTTTTGGATTGTTCCGAATGACGACTATCGATGCACCGGGGAAATCACCATGCAGGTACACATCTCCCTTCTTCAAGTATTTCTTGTACAGAATTTCATTCTGTTGAGCATCCTTTCCGCCAAGGACAAGGTAGCCATCGGAGGAGATGAACCATATAAACTTTTCGAACCAAAACTGTTTTCGCACAGGCCGTAAAACCGCCTTTTCCTGCTTCAAGCCCCTCTTAAGATCCTGGGCGATCTTTGCCTCCTGGCTCTTCAATGCTTTGGTTGATGACTCCAAAGTCTTCTTCTCTTTGATAGCGGCAGACTTTTTCTGGTCATAATATTCTCTGGCATTACTCCATGGTGAGAGTGCCAAATTGATATCAATGGCCAGTCTCTTGTCTGGCATCTTCTGCTTTGGCTCTTTATTTTTTGGTTCTTCATCCTCGCTGTCAGAGACGTCGCTGTCCGTCGCGTAAGCCGAGTCCTCATCCTCAATAAATTCCTCCTCGTCCAGTAAAAGAGTGACGGTGTTTTCATGAAGCTTTAGAGGCAACTTGATAATTGATGCGACTGGGTTGTTTCGTTTTTGTTCCAGCTCAATAAGCTTCCCAATCTCAACCCAATCCATCCCTTGCGCAATGAGACCATTGACGGCATCCATAGCTTCTTGTACCCTCTCAACATTGGCCTCAATAGCACCAGCCTTTCGCACATTAAGCTCCTGCACCTCCTGTAACCCGCCTAGTCTCTTCTCCTGATCCTTCCGGGCAGCTTCAATCTTCCGTTTCGCTGCAAGCTCCCTCTCCTGGAGTCGGGCTTCAAGTTTCTGGCCTTCGATTGAGGAGAAGAATTCATCAACGGTCTTGTTAAATCCACTGTACTCTAGGAAGACAGAGGTAGGATCGTCTTCAAATTGTCGAGGTCGGAAAGGATGGAAGTCATCATAAATCAGCCCCTTTCGAGATATCTCCTCTTGCGCTTGTGAACCATCTTTTTTCTTGGCAATAATGTATCCTTTGGCAACTTCAGAACTAGTGATATCCTGGATGACTCTCTGCGCTTCTTGCAGTGATCGCATCAAATGTTCTAGAAGAGAATCATTCTGGAGGACTTCGGACGGCTTCAATGACGAATCAAATTCAGTAATTCTCATCGCATGATCTACCAGCATTGGTGGAAACTCCGTGATTGACACAGCCAAAGCTTTCCTCAATGCATCCTGGGCCTTCTTTTTTGGTTTCTTTCCCGCCACCAGTCCATCCTCTCCCCTCTCTGCAGCCTTCTGTAACGCATTTTGTAAACGCTCTTTCGTTAAGGGTGGGATTCCATTATAATTTTGCCGGTTTTCCAGGGAGTATTTTAACCCAACTCGTAATTCCTCTTGCCCCTCGTCCTTTTCCGTGACGATCCGCAGCAAGGCCAAGATATTCAGTTCCCGATCCGTAAGAATTATATTGCCCCCAGCATAGAACTCCAAAAACAGTTTGTATTGCCCATCACTGAACTGGAATTCAATGATTCGATCTGTGCCGACCTGCGAAACCGAAGTGACTCTCCTCGTCTTCAAGAACTTCCTCAACCGTGCAACAAAGGGCGAGGGCTCTGTCGCAGTAGCTCGAGCAAATTCCGTGAGATGACATCGAAAGCCGGAGTCTATAATGATTTGTTGTTTGTGGTCCGGCTTGGCGAATTTCACGAGGAAGATTTTGGAGGAGAGGTCATAGATGTTGGACACTCGTAGAGTGACCAGGCTATTTGACAGTTCATGTGCAATGACCTGGGTGTGTGAGTTACATGGCAGAGAAAGTAGCATTTAGATACATACCTTGACATCTAAAGAAGAAAACCTCTGCTTCATGGTGTTACCGTGGGCTGGTTGTCACTTGTCACCGAGAAGATGGGATATGGCGGGGCAAGATGCATATTGACAATGATTAGTTAAGCTGCGAGGCAATCCCCTGCATGAGCTTCGCCACCGCTTTCAGATCCACTGCTTGTGGACGAAAATTCGGCAGAATAGTAAGAAGTGCTACAACATCACTTTCCGGCTACATCACATTGGTAAAAGAATGCTCCTATATCCCGTGAATTTTCTACCTGTTACAGTTGCACTTTTTATCCGTCCAGTTATTCTCTGGATGAATATTCGAGGGTACCCTGCGGGCTGCTTAAGCAAGGCTTTCAGCCTGTTTCATGGGTCTTTTGCACGTCATTTGCCAGACCGTCAGCAGCTTCTGCAACGACATTTATTATGCTTTTCCCTGTATGACATGTGCATATAATGATTCCAAATCCCTCATCTGATGCCTCAGAAGTGGCGTCGTCAAACCCTGATAGGTCCGTCTTAGAGGGGCGGAAGAGGAAGAGAGACGTCCTCGCATGCCTGGCCTGTCGTCGGAGGAAGTTGAAATGCGACCGTGGCCTTCCCGCCTGTAGTCGGTGCCAAAAGGGGGGCGTTGCGAGCTCATGCACATATCAGAGTTTCCCAGCAGATGGTGCTGGCCATCAGGATGAATTTGATGAGCCAATCGATGAAAATGGGGCCGCTCCAAAGAGAGCACGAGGTTCTTCGAGTGTAAATCCTCCAAATGGATTGATTGATAGGGAGGTACCGTCAATATCAACGCCGACATATTCGGCGCAGACAGAAGCAATCACACGTTTAGAAGATCGTCTGAAAATCCTGGAGGGTATCATAGCTCAGGGTGCTTCAAGGAACGTAGCTGCGAAGGAAGCAGTTTTTCCTATGAGAACTATGATACCGAAGGAAAAGGACGAGAAGGCGAGAGAGCCCGAGACAAGCTACTTCAAAGGCCGTGGATTCAGGACGCAATTCTATGGTCCTAGCTGTCCTATTAGTCTGATTGCCCATGTAAGCCTTTTCAAATATTATTGCTTTTAGTTATGATGAACTAATAGTACCAGTTCCCAGAGGTCCGGGCGATGATGAAAGAAGCTCACCCTGGTTCAGCTCTGGAACGTCTTCAAAATGACTGCAAGGTTATGCAAGCAAGATACAAAAAGAATGAAGCGAAATCTTGGAAGGAACCCCCACCTGATTTGGTCGACTGCGTACCTGAGAAAACCGTTACAGATTCCTTTGTCAAGCTTTATTTCAACACGTTCGAAAAGACATACCACATTCTGCATGAGCCCACGTTTTGGAGTGATTATGATGAATTTTGGAAATCACCGCGCGATTCAAAGCCGGGATTTGTTCCTGTTCTGCTTCTCATACTGGCTACAGTTCGAGATATGTCACCAGGAGAGCCCTTGAGCTTTGATCTGAATGGCTCTTCCTCGCGGCGGACAGAGGCTATATCATGGATTCAAGCTTGTGACGCGTGGCTTAAACAGCAAAGTCAAAAGCACAGGTTCATGGCAATGTATCAGGTCATGTGTTTACGGGTTCTTGCTGCATCTTCTAATTGTCTGAAGATGAAAGAAGCATACTTAGGTGTAGAGAACCTACTGGGATACTTCAAAGCAGCTGGTATGCATCGTGATCCTTCATTACTGGAAGGCAGGTGTTCTGTTTTTGAAAAAGAGATGAGGAGACGATTTTGGGCAACAGCAATGGAATTGGAACTTCAGGCTTCCATCGACCGAGGAATGTCATCGTCTCTATCTTCCATCCCATTTGATTGTCAACCCCCACTCAATATCAACGACGAAGACCTTGGGGTTGATGCTCTTCATTGCCCCGAACCTAAGCCTTTGGAGCAATATACCTTGACCTCTTACTTGCATGTTTCTTCTAAGTCTCTACCACTGCGTATCTCATTATGTTCTTTAATCAATGATCCGAGCTCTCACTTGGAGTATCACCAAGTGCTACAATATGAACAGCAGATAAATGAGGCACTGGATGCAATACCTCAATGGACGGACTGGACAAATAAAGGGCACAACCAGGCATCGTCATTACTCGATCTTCAGCTGCGTCAATTCCTCCTCATGCTCCACACCCCATTCGCACGCCGATCCGGTTCATCCCAACACCGCTACTCCAGAATGGTCTGTTTCGAAACCTCAAAACACCTCTTGGACCAGCATTCCAAGCTCATTTCTTCCGGAAACTTCACGCTTCCCCTACTCCGGGAAGATGTGTTCCGCGCCGCCCTCTCAATATGCCACAACACCTTCCTCTACACCCTGAAGCCAGGTTCGTCTGCACCTGTCCTATTGCTCCTACTCCAGGCTAATTAGCTCCTTCACCTATTAGACTTTTTCTTCCACGGCATCATATCTGCCTTCCCCTCGATGCTCGAAGACGCCTTCAAGATCCTCGAGGAGCGATCCATGCGGCGCGGGCGCGGCTACCACCAATTCTGGTATATAAGTGTGGCATTCTGGCTCGTACAATCGAAACTAGACCCCGAAAATGCTAGCGATTTCAAACTGCAGGCCATGGAGAGAGTCGCCAGGCTCTACCACAAGGCGCTGGCGCATATGGAGGCACCACCCACGACGCACTTGCCGCCTCTCGAAGCGGGGTTTCAGGCCCCGGGATCTTGGTTCTCGAATCCAGACATTACGGGGGTATGTTGGTCCTTTATACACTTTCTTGTCTGGTTGGTGATACAGGAGATGGAATCGCTGACTAGAAGTATTCAGTTCACTCTCGGTGAGGCCGACGACCCTGTTGGTGTTCTTGACCCGTTCGATGCCTCAGATTGGACACTCGATAATCTCTGGTCGATGGAAGGAGACTTTGATACCAGTGCTCTGGGGTAGATGATGTCTAACCATCAATTTCACATCGAGCCATTCCGGAAGTATGGATCGGTCAGACAGAAGCCAGGATAAAAGGAGGCCAACCACGTGACCACCAGTTGCAGATCCCACGTATTCGACGCATCCCAGCTCAAGCGCTGTGTTTCTACGAAGCTTCAACACGGTCGGATCTCAGCAGAAGACGACGTGTATAGTCTTGCCGACACTGAACTTCCAAATCTTGCCAGATACCCTGCCTGCTTCCTGCTATTGAAGGATTTGTGTGCAATCTCTATCCAAAACTAATCATATGAGCCGGTAGGCACTCTGGAATTGAGGATCGGGGTGTGGTTATGAATGGAATTCTAGATGGTCTTCACATCGATTCTTCATGAAACATGCCACACTATGAAGCTTGAATCACGTATATAAGCTCGCAAGCACAGATCATTTTTCACCCAACCATCCCAAACACAGCACCCAATAGCTCTAGACCATCAATCTACATGAAAAACAGCCATTACGTCCACGGCGAAAGGTCTCTTCTAGTCACTTCACAGATCTGTAATTAGACATGAACACGGTCTCGAAAGAGAAAAATCTATATAGAAAATTCGCTTCTCTTTATCCGTACCCTGTAGGAGACCGATAATATAGTCACGATTCCTATATCCAATAATCCTATTTCTAGCACAACAAATGTGATAAAGCTACCTCACCTATATGAACTAACTAATCACATATTCTGCTGGCATATTCGGAGAGATCAGGTCCCGGATATAGATAAGTTCTGCTTACCTATGCTCATCGTTGCGGGTTTATTCGTCATCCGGAGATGCGGTTGTGATGTTTGCGCGAGGAGGTGATGTTAGCCAAAGGTCTCGAATCTCGAAATATACCTAGGTAGTATCTTCAGAAGTTCCGAGTTTAACCATCATTCATGGCCTCACGCAGTCAGTCAGTCAGGTTTATCATCCCATCCAAGCCAATCCGGCCGCCTATCCAGCGCGGTACATACATGGCCCAACGCACCGTATGGTGCCGATGCGCAAAATTTCTTTTTCCCCCCAACCCAATACTTCACAATCTACCTACCTTATGTAGATCCCGTGGACGTTGTTTTAGATAACATACCTTTACCTTACCTTATCTCTCTTGAGTCAAAAGAAAAAGAAGCAGCATCAATAATTTCAAGAAAAGAAGGTATTTGTAGCTTGAATAACCAGTCAATACCAACAAACACACAACATTTGAAAGAAAGCAAATCAGCCCGGCTGGCACAATTGGTTAGCGCGTGGGCCTTTTAAGCCCAAGGTTGAGAGTTCGAGCCTCTCGTCGGGCGCAATTTGCCTTTCTTTGATTTCTTTTTCCTTTTCTTTTTTGTATTCGCATCTCTGCGAGATGAAAAGAAACATATCCAGGAAATTCGTGATTTTTTAAAAAAGAGAGCTGTGATGCACCGATTCTTTTCTTTCTAATTTTTTTTTGTTTTTTGGGGGAATGTACAGTACCGAGAGATTTCGGAGTTTCCGCACGGCCCGGGGGAATGAAGGGCGCCCCCGGTACTTGGATGCGGATAACCTCATGTTTTGTGTGCGTCGGGGAAGAGATGCGATGTATTATTCATAGAGAATAAATGTCATGAATGCGTGGTTGATCTGAAAGCCCGATTGACAAAAAAAACTATAATATATCTCTCATATTTCTTTACATTTATTTATTTTCCCTTCCCTTCCCTCCCTTTTTCATTTCCCCTCCCCCCTCTTACCCCCCCATTCTTGAAATCACCAGGGAAAGATTATTATTACGCTGGGAAAAGAGAAGAGAGGTTGCTTCGCAGAGTTGAAAGAACCGGTTCTGGAAATTGAGTGATGGCCAGGTATCGAAGACGTCATCCCGGGGTCTCCAGCTCTGCGATGCGGGATACTTTCTGGGCGGGCCATCTGATAGGACGATCGGACGTCATGGTCAGTGGGTTTCTTGGCAGAGGGCGGGGAGGCTGTAGCGGAGTCTCATCAAAAGAGTTTGGGAGGTTACACAGGTTGCTGAGATTAATTGTTGAGATCTGTGGATTTTAGAAATTATGTAGAGTACTAGAGAGGGTATGAGACAGGTTTCGAACATCCGCGAATTCAATAACATTAGTTTTCCTCCTCTTGAGTTCCTTATACCTGGAATAACCATCTGATATCTGTGTCGCTCTTGATGGGTCCCTCATCCGCGACCTCTCCCTGAGCAACTCGCGCTTTCTTCCTCTCATTCTCCTTGCCAAGGGAAACCCATAGCGCCAGCGCGACAAAGAGGTTAGCAACCAGATACCCCAAGGAAAAGCCATGTCCCAGATACCACCTCGGGCTGGTGTTAGGCCGATACAGCTGGGTCCCTATCACGGCTCCAAGGTTTCCAATCGTGATCGTCATCGCTGTGGCTGTTGCGCGTTTCGATTGGCCTGACACGTTCGCTGCTGGCCAACTCAATACGATTGCACAGCTGGGGTAGATTCCTGCGGCTGCGAACATGGTGCCGAGATATGAGACGCCGGGTCTCCTCAAGGGAGCAGTGAGCAGGATGATGTACCCGATTATAGCAAGAGTAGTTGAAGCCATCAGGAACGGGGCTCTTCGGCGGGTCTTCTCCGCCAGGATTGCTACTATAATGGTAAGAATGGTAGCAACGGCATATGGAGGCACAGTCAAGAGCTGTGCTTGAGCCGCGGTGTAACCAAGCTCGGAGATGATAGTGGGCAGGAAGAGGGAGAATGTGTAGAGTGGCAGGGACATAGTGTGGTATGCGAGACCGTAGAGCCAGCATTTATAGTCTGCGAAAGCAGAGATCACGTTGGACCAAGCGAACTTCTCGATGTTGGTTGCGTCGGAGTCGTTCTTGAGGCGGTCGGTGATGAAGGAGCGCTCACCCTCCGTCAAAAAGGGAGCGGTAGCCGGGTAGTTGTG
Organism: Amorphotheca resinae ATCC 22711; assembly: GCF_003019875.1. Classification (NCBI taxonomy): domain Eukaryota; kingdom Fungi; phylum Ascomycota; class Leotiomycetes; order Helotiales; family Amorphothecaceae; genus Amorphotheca; species Amorphotheca resinae. Next base: position 3,745,574 of record NW_020194471.1, read on the forward strand.
GATGAAGAGGTAGGATATTAGCGATACGACCACGGTGAGAAGTCCTTCCTGTAATTCTGTTAGTACTGATCATTTCCAATAATTGATGGTGAGAAGTACGATGATAAAAATCCACCTCCAACCAGCCTGCCCACCCACGCCTCTCATAAAGGCAATTCCATATGCCAGAATTCCACCAAATGCGCCAGCCAGACTTGCCGCTGAGAAGAACAGTGCAACACGGTAATGCGTCTCCGCCCTCTTATACCACATCGACAAGTAGAACACCACACCTGGGAACAACCCACTCTCTGTGACACCGAGGAAGAACCGCGCAGCCAAGAATCCCGCATAGTTCTGCGACACTCCCATAAGTGTGGCGACGATGCCCCACACCAGCATGAGAGTTGGGAGCCATATCTTTGGAGTGGTGCGCTTGAGGACTACATTGCACGGGACTTCAAAGAGGACCTACTTGTTATCAGCCTCTCCTCCCAACTCGCCTATGAAAGGGAAAACAAACTCACATAGCCAAGAAAGTAAAGAGTCAGGGTAAGCAAGTACTGGTTGCCTGTGATATGCAGATCCTTTGTCAAGCCTTCCAGCTTCGCATTGCCAACTTCAGTCCACGCAGTCAGCATCTCTCTCTCACTTCCCGACAACAACCTCTCTTGCGGCGCAGGAAAGTAGCGGGGACATACTATTGCTTCGGTCCAGGAACGACAGAAGGTATAGAAGTGTCAACGGAGGAAGGAGCTTCAAATCTAACCGTCGAAGCAAAGCTTTCTCGTTGATTCCGCTAGTATGTGCGAGGGAATCGTCGGCAACGAGAGACGGCGAATGACTGCTTCCGTTGTCTTGAACCTCGGAGGCTACTTTCTCATTCTCTGGAGAGGAAGACATCTTGTCTCTGTTGGCTTGGGAGAAGTGTACAGAAAAAGGGTACAAAAGCCTCCAAAGGGCAACAGGCAAGACGCAAAGTGTAGCTCGACAGTCTCGGAGCGCAAGAGAGATGGTAGAGAGAAATGGAGGAGGGGGGTGAGGAGGAGAAGAAAAGAACGGAAAAGAAAGAGACCTCTTCACCTTGATCCATGCCTTTCGCCTTTACCCATGCCCGTCACCTTCGATCCATGCGGCACTATTCCAGAGCAGCCCACGGTGCCCACCGCTGATGCCGCTCTGCTTGGCCGTGGTGTTGCGGGACCATGGGGAGGCCTGTTGGCGCAGATGTCGTGATTTTGAGGATTCCTAGAGCGGAAGTACAGCCGATGATCAAGTCGCACGTGATCAGCATCCCCCACCCCCTCAAGTCTCAAGTCTCCAAGTCTCAAGCCTCAACTCAAAAGCCTCAAGCCTCAAGCCTCAAGCCTCAAATCACAAGCCTCAAACCTCAACTCACACGGGCACATCGTTGATCAAGGAGCAATCATTGAATTCCATTATTCTCTAGCCTTGCAGACTAGCTAAATATTTCATTCCAGTAGGCCAGGAGAGTGCCATCTCCCGCTGCATATGCCACCCTCCGATCCTATCGGTCAAAGCCAGTCTCCTGACGGGGTATCGTAGCACAAGCCACAAACACCAGTGATCCATGCAACACCGGCCATGCAAATACGCGCGCTCTGGGAAGTGCCCAAACGCGGCTCAAGTGACACAATGAAAAGAAAACAGTAGTCCAGATCTTGTCGAGGGATGTCAGACCGACGTCGATCAACAAAGAGAAGAAAATGATGGCATGGGGATGAATGACGCCGTAAAATGCTTCTAGTGAAGCTGAAGGCGGTGTTTTTACAAGGTCGAAATACGCTATATGTAAGTCCAATCCAGGGCTGATGGCTTAGATAGAGACGCCTTCGAGCGGCAGCACTTTGGAGTCATCACCAAGGAATCTGCGGCGATGCGCAATGATCTCCTTGGCTATGTTGTCAAAGTCTCGAATCTTCCTCTCCCGAATGGCCCCGAGGGCGTCTTTTAGTCCATCAACAAACCGGGCGCGCTGATCTCCCGAGAATTCGTCTTGGGATCCGAGAGTTTTGAGAATATCATCATCTGCAGTCAGAAGTCAGTCAAGGGGACAAAATGGGGATACCAAGAATCTAGCTCAGAGCGCGCTGGCCTCAAACAACCCACGCACCGGGAAGTCTTATATCTTTGATATGCTGGTATTCACAGGTTTGGTCATTGCATGCTCCACCTGCCATTTCCCAAGGGCAAAATTCAATCGTAGGGTCAATCTTATGACTGTAAGTGAGAGATCTTAGCCCCCCGGAAACTTCCTTGTTAAACTCAGGGTGAAATCGAAAAGCGCGGAAACGCTTCAAGGGGCTCTCATAGGGAGTAAAGAGTTGGGTCTTGTTAGACGAGCGGGAGCCGTCCTATTCAATCATCAGCAAAATAAGTGATACGAAACAAGGGATACTTTTTACTTCTATTAGCAGAGGGACACTACCATTTGGCTGTGGCAGATGTTCCTCTGTCTCATTTTCGTTAGTTGCTTGGGGAAACGATACGGCGCTATTATCTGGAACGATGTCTTCAGTGACAGGCTCAGGGGGTGCGGGGCTAAACGGTGGAGATCCAACTGGGGATAGTGCGGCGACAGGTGGTGTGGCATCGGGGGGTTCATAATCATCATCGCGATCAGAAGTGGCCGCCATAGCAGCGCGGCCAAGGACTGGTGAATAGGATGGGCTTCGGTTGTCTACATCCATGGGACTTGAAGTGGATTCGGGTGAGAGTTGGCTAGGATCAGGAGCATACGAATCTTCAATATTCATGTCGTCACTTCCTCCTTGGGCATGGGAATCCGCATCTGCGGGCACTGCCTCCTGCAAAGCTGCTTCGGGCATATGACCTGCATTGGTATCATCCCTGCTCCTTTCAGATACTGCCGTGGGCTCTTTCGTAGCTGCTGGCTCAGTTTGGGTGGGATTCGAAGCCGAAGCTGGATTGCCGTTAAGCATAGTAAGTGCAGGTCGCTGGTCGATCTGCGTGGCGTTGGTCCGATCGTGGTCTGGCGAAGTGGTTCCAGAGGGCTGTTCTTGATTAGAGGCTGGGAGAGAAGGATGGTTAACCTCTACCTCGGTAGCCGGCAGAGACGATGGTTGCGAGGAATCTATGAAATGAGCTTGTTGATCTTCGGCGGGGTCATAATTTTGGAAGAAACAGAGGATGCGGTCATGAGGATAGAAACAATCACTTACCAGAATCCCCCACAGCCTCGCCATTGGTCAAGTCTCTCAACCTATCCTTATGTGCCTGGAGCCTGTCTTCAGCCTCTTGGCCAAGTTTCTCCATCTCCTCGGCCATTCTTCGCTTCTCATCCAAGTTCTTCTGAACAGCAGCTTCGATCTTTGCCATTTCAGCCCGTAATTGCTCGAGTTTGAGCTGGTTTTGTTGAACTTCAGCATCCACACGGGGAAGATCAGTGGCGAGCTGTTCGCGGCGGAGGCGCTTTTGTTCGGCGGCATTCCTCTGCAGCTCTGCGGCCTTTTCCACTTCGGCAGCCTGGGCTTCCGCAAGACGTCTCTGATCTAGAATAACTTGGTCCTCGGCGATGCTAATCATTCGTTGCATTTGTACGGAGGCTTCAACTTGGTTGGCCACGCCACCATTGCTTGCAGTATTTGCGTCGTCAGCGCTATTGTCGGCTGTACGAGGGGTACGAGTCCCGCTTGCTGTTTGCTTAGCTTTCTTTAAAGCTTTCGCTGCTTCAGCTTCCGCAATCTTCTTCCTCAAGGCCTCAATTGCGATCTCCTTTTCCTGTAAAACCTCGGGCTTCCCGAGGGCGATCTTTCGTGCAGGCGGGGTGCTTGCAGCAGAAGATACGGGAGGTGGTGTGAATGGCTTGCGTGCTGGAAAATTGGTAAGTGGAGGAAGGTTCTGAATGGCCGCGCTTCGGTGATCGGACATCTTTCTTGCAACCTGCGCCGGAGAGTCCTGGTCTGCTTGAGATTCAAGTTCCATGGCGACATCTTCATCATCTGAATCAGGCTCCTCCTCACTCACGTCGATCACCAAAGGTGTCTCGTTTCGACTCTGACCGAAAGGTCGCTTAAAGGCTGCTGTGATCGGAGTATCAAAATCAGCGGCAACAGGTCGCTTGCGCTGGCTGCCATTAGTTGGCCCGTTCGTCGCGTTGGAGGGAGTTGTCGTAGGTGCAGGGCTAGTAGTAGTGGGTACTCGGAACAAGCCTGGAATAGCTGGAGTTTGCTGCGTGTTGACAGGCCGTGAAATTGGTTGGGAGGGAGAGCGGTTTGGGACCTGATTTTGACCTTCGGGTAAAAGTGAATTGGTAGGTGGAGCCGCTGCACTACTACCAGATTTGGGCGGCTCTACTTGGGATGAGGAGTTCAGAGCTTCCGTTTGGCCCGAAGGTCTGGCAGGTTCTGGTTGGGAGACGGGAACAGGAACAGCTGGAGTAACCGGGTCATTCTTCGCTGCTGCTTTCTGGGCACGTTGCTCTCTTGACTTGCGAAGAGCCTCCATTTTCATTTGAAGTGTCCGTTCCTTTTCAGTCGTCGCAGCAGGTTTAGCTGGAGGACCAGCTGATGTGGTATTTGTTGAGGGTGAGGTAGAGGTCTCGTTTGCGGCCACCTGCTTCCCCACAATTGGAGCATCGACATTCGTATTTCCTTGCACCATTTCGTTGGCCTTTGGTTGAGTGCAAACTTCGCTATTAGAAGGGGTAGACGCGAGCTTCTCCTGGTTATTTAATTTATTGTGAGATGCGTTTGCAGGAAGAGGTTGCTCCGCGTCAGATGCATTCTGAGATGATCTTACACCGTTGACAGATTTAGAGGGTGAACGGGCTAATCCGAGATCATCAAATACACGCCCAATAATGGTTTCATCAAAGCCTTCGTCCACATAGGTTTGGAAGCGAATTTGAAAGGGGTAAAGATTGAGGATTGCTCCTTGAGCTTCCTTACGAGCGTCGGCTAGTGACTTCTTTGCCGTTGCACTAACCACCTGATTGGATGCCGATTGAACAGGAGTAGGCAGTGAAGGAGTATTTGCAGTAGAGGCAGGCCCGGGGGCAGCAACTGGAGTAGAAGCAGGGAGATCTTCCACAGACTTCTCTTGGGAATTTGTGACATGATTTCCGTTTGTACGGGAACCTGGCCGTGAAGAATCTATCGCTCCTTTCTGTTTCCAAGACGGTTGATTCTGGTTCTGATTAGGTGGTGCTGTATTGGCATAGGGTTCAGGTCCATGGCCGGGCGCATATGAATTATAATATTGGTTTGTTCCTCCCCGCTCGTCTTGATCAACCACTTTTGAAGGGTTGTATGGAGAATATGAGCCGGAATTTTGACGAACGGCCTGGGAGGGTTCTGAAGGATAGTAATCATTACCTACACAACTGTAAGTATCGGCCAAAAAACACGTGAATAGTTTAGCTCACCAGTATGTGAAGATTGTAACGGATTATGGTCGTGGGTTCTGTTATACACAGCTCGATGCGCAGTGCCCATATACCCAGTACCATGATTCTCGCGATATTGAGTAGATCTATATCCAGCAGGAGCAGGATTGGTGGGTGCATATGTATCGTCAAATTCTCCTTCACTCAGCTCACCTTCATCCACGCGGTTCATATATTGTGAATTTTGCTGATAGCTCTGCTGCTCCACGGGTGGATAAGTTTGCGCAGTATTGTACGAGTTACCACCGTAAGCGGGATATTGCGTGTTATTTTGCGGAGCTGCATAGGCCGGTAGTTGAAAATGATCTTGATTCCAACCCTGAAAGACGGGCATAGGAGGTGCTCCGGGTGCTGAAGCTGGAGTAGCACCGAAGACGGGTATGGACTGGTTATACCCATACGCGTTCATCGATGCATCATAGCTCTGGGCATATTGTGACGGCGCAGGGTGGCCATTGCCTGTCTGTGGGTATGGATTTGGGTAGGCGGGTTGGAGGTACGGAGCACTCATCTGAGGTTGGCCTCCATAGTTTGCGCCATAGGGGGGCGGCTGAGGATAGTCCGACATTGTTGCACAGCGCGGGAACTGATTCGCATTATCGTCCGAGGGGCTGGAGGTCAGTAGTGTATGAGATGGAAGGATTATCTCGAGAGCGCGTTCAGTGAGCAGTCGAGTACCATCTTGCAACAAAGGAAAGGTCTACAGAGGAGAGCAGATAGGAAGGTCCCGTAGGTGCAAAGAGCAGAGAGATGTGTAGAAACAGAATGCGCAGATCAGGATCTTTGATAAAAGACTGATGGTCGTCACTTGTTGATTGTCGAAGCGCGAAGAGTTGGATCTACTCTTTCAAAAAATAATCATTATTAGAAGCGCCTCGATCTTCAGATACAAGATTGTTAGCGCGACGGGGATTGATGCCTGGATGCCTGGATGCCTGGCGGCAGCCTTGTCGCGCGGTTACGTTGGTCTGTTTACATTCAGGACCCCTGGACCAGTAACAGTCTCGCGCCGATGCGGAATCACACTGCCTGTGTAAACACTGTGGACGGGTTTTCGGACATCTCAGCTCATCTCAACTCAACAACGACCTTTCCCATCCCCGGTGGTTGCAGGACTGTCAACGCTCTGCTCTGTTTGCGTTTTTTTCTAACGGGTTCACGATTTCACGATTTCATGATTCTGTCTTCCAGATCGTTTACAGCCTGCTGACAGTCCCATGGCTTGATGTTGCTCCGTGTCGATAACAAACCCGAATTCATCTTGGCTTCCTTGCAATTATCATTCCAAGATGGCTTCGAACCCTGGGCAAATACGCAATAACCCATTCTTGAGGGCCTCATCACCATCGCCCGGTCCGACCGCCCCCAATGGCAGACCAAAGTCCATGACCATCTCCTCCCCGCTATCTTTAACCCACAGCCCTTCGCATACCCGATCATACTCCTCACTGGCAGGCGGCGTAGCTCTTAATAATAATACAATGTTAGGGCATCGCTCAGGCTCAAGGAGTGGTGGCTCGGCATCGAACACCTTCGCGCCATCCTTCATAAAGTCCGAGGCAATGCAACGAGGGGAGGAGGCAGTCAATGGCATCGAAGGGGAGAATGATTTCTCTGGGAAGAGATATGTATGGTTAAAAGATCCTCAAATGGCATTTGTGAAGGGCTGGATTGTGGAAGAGTTGGAAGACAATCAGATCCTTGTCCAGTGTGATGATGGCAGTGTATGTTGTCCTAGGCAAGCGGTATCCTGCTTTTGCTAACTCTGCTCAGCAAAGAGAAGTACGCGCAGACAGCGTAGACAAGGTCAATCCTGCAAAATTCGACAAGGCAGATGACATGGCAGAGCTTACACATCTTAACGAGGCCTCAGTTGTTCACAACCTTCACATGCGATACCAAGCGGACTTGATCTACACATACTCGGGCCTGTTCTTGGTCACCATCAATCCATATTGTACACTCCCGATCTACACAAATGAATACATCAATATGTATAAGGGTCAAAGTCGGGAGGAGACAAAGCCCCATATCTTCGCTATGGCCGACGAAGCGTTCAGGAACCTCGTTGATGAAGGCGAAAACCAGAGCATTCTGGTAACAGGAGAATCAGGTGCCGGCAAGACTGAGAACACCAAGAAAGTCATACAGTATCTTGCAGCAGTTGCACATTCCGACTCGCCCGTTAAGAAGGGGGCACAGCATTCGAATCTTTCACAACAAATCCTTCGTGCAAATCCAATCCTCGAAGCCTTTGGAAACGCCCAGACGGTACGAAATAATAACTCGTCACGATTTGGAAAATTTATTCGAATCGAATTTACGCGATCAGGGATGATTGCCGGGGCTTTCATAGACTGGTATCTGTTGGAGAAATCACGCGTAGTCAGGGTTAATGCTCAGGAACGGAATTACCATATATTTTACCAGCTTCTGAAGGGCGCTGACCAGGAAATGAAGCGGGATTTCCTCCTTGATGAGATGGACGTGGAGGACTTCACCTATACCAAGGACGGTAACGATATAATCTCCGGGGTTTCTGATCGTGATGAGTGGATCTCATTGATTGAAGCCTTCGACATTATGGGATTTTCCGAAAACGAGCAGGTCTCAATCCTTAGAACAGTTGCAGCAGTGCTTCATCTAGGAAATATCACAGTGGTGAAAGAGAGCAGAGCAGCAGACCAGGCTCGTCTTGCTCCAAATGCTCGTGCCCAAGCCGAGAAGGTGTGCAAGCTTCTGGGGATGCCCGTTGAGCCATTCCTCCAAGGACTTTTGCACCCTCGGGTGAAAGCTGGCAGGGAGTGGGTAGAAAAGGTTCAAACCCCTGAGCAGGTCAGGCTAGCGATAGATGCCCTTTCCAAGGGTATCTACGAACGTGGCTTTGGCGATCTCGTCAACCGTATCAACAGACAGCTTGATCGCTCTGGTATGGGTCAGGATGATTCACATTTTATCGGTGTCCTTGACATTGCCGGTTTTGAGATTTTCGAGGAGAACAGCTTCGAACAGCTTTGCATCAACTATACAAACGAAAAGCTGCAGCAATTCTTCAACCATCACATGTTCGTGCTTGAACAGGAAGAATATGCCCGGGAGCAAATTGAATGGAAATTCATTGATTTCGGGCACGATCTCCAGCCTACGATTGATTTGATTGAACTACCGAATCCGATTGGTATCTTTTCCTGTCTCGATGAAGATTCAGTTATGCCCAAAGCTACCGATAAGTCCTTCACAGAGAAGCTTCACTCTCTATGGGATCGGAAGACTCCAAAGTATCGCGCTTCGCGACTCGGGCAAGGTTTCATACTCACTCACTACGCTGCGGAAGTAGAGTACTCAACGGAAGGTTGGCTTGAGAAGAACAAAGACCCTCTAAACGACAATGTCACAAGATTGCTTGCTGCTTCGACGGATAATCACGTGGCTGCACTCTTTGCCGATTGTCTGGACAGCGACGAGGAACCTGGTGCCACTAGAAGCCGAGTCAAGAAAGGACTTTTCCGTACCGTGGCTCAGAGGCATAAGGAGCAGCTTTCAAGTTTGATGGCGCAATTGCATTCTACCCACCCACATTTCGTCCGATGTATTATTCCTAACCACAAGAAACGACCAAAGCAATTGAGTGCTCCACTTGTGCTTGACCAACTCCGATGCAATGGTGTTCTTGAGGGTATCAGAATTGCCCGGACAGGCTTTCCCAATAGACTGGCATTTTCGGAGTTCAGACAAAGATATGAGGTTTTATGTCAGAACATGCCTAAAGGTTACATCGAGGGCCAAGCAGCCGCAATAATGATGCTTGAGAAGCTAGGCTTGGACAAGTCTCTGTTTCGGGTTGGTGTAACTAAGGTGTTCTTCAGAGCAGGCGTATTGGCCGAGCTTGAAGAGCAGCGAGATACGTTGATCCGCGACATTATGTCTCGCTTCCAGTCCATCGCTCGAGGCTTTACTCAACGACGCATCGCTCATAAAAGGCTGTATCGTGCCGAGGCAACCCGAATTATCCAACGTAACTTTCACGTTTACCTTGAACTCTGCAAAAGTCCATGGTGGCGACTGCATGTTCAGATGAAGCCCCTTCTTGGTGCCACTCGTACATCTGGGGAAGTCAAAAAGCGGGATGAAATGATTCAAAAACTCAACGAGAAGATGAAGCAGGAGGCTGCCGAACGACACAGGCTGGATGAAGAGCGTCGTAATGCCCACACCGAAATGCTGAAAATCCAGCAAACTCTTGAGAGCGAACGTGCCCTTGCCTTGGACAAAGAAGAGATCTTTAAAAGGCTGCAACTCCGGGAGACAGAACTAAGTGATAAGTTGGCTGGGGCTTTGGATGATCAGGAAAAGCTCGAGGACCAGCTTGACGACCTTCTGGAGGCTAAAAGGAAGGCAGAGCAACAAGCTGAGAAATGGCGCTCGCAACTGGAGCAAGCAGGCGTCATCATCGCTAAACTGGAGAAGGAGAAGCGAGAGCTGGCCGACAAGCTCGATGATCTAGACGCACAACTGAATAACCTGGCCCAGTCTCAAGCCGACAGAAGTGCTGAGGAATCACGTCTCTCCCAGGAGGTGAGAATGCTCCAAAGTCAACTAGGTATAAAGGACCGGAAGGTGCAAGACCTGGAGACAAAACTATTGAAGGTTGACCAAGACCTTGATATCAAGCTTGCCAAAACCACTAAGGAGCTTCAGGATGTTCGAGCAAGAGAACATGACCTGGCCGCTGAAAACCGGCGTATTCACGAACAAATTTCAGAGCTCTCCGCTACATCCACTGGGTACGAGGACCTTGTGCGTAGAAAGGAGAGCGAGCTTGCCATTCTTCGATCAGACAACCAAAAATATGAGGCAGAGCGCAAGACCTTCGATGACCAAAAGCGAACATTAACTGCTGATAAAGAAAATGTAGTCAATCGATTGCGTGAAGTCCAGGCCGAGATGTACGCTATGAAGTCACAAAAAGCTAATCTCGAGAAGGAGGCAGCCGATGCCAAGAAGCTTTTGGATGCCAGGCTTACTGAGGATGCTCAAGCTGGACAGAATCGGAAGATGTTACAAGACCAAATTGCAGACCTCAAGCAACAATTGTCTGAAGTGCAAAGGGATCTCAGCAGGGAACGGCAATCACGAGACGATGTCCAACTTCTCTCCGAGCATAAATACCGTGAGCTCGAGCAGAAGTTTCAGGAACTTAATGAAGCTAAAATCATCATCGAGAAGGAGATGTATGTTCAGCAAGACACCCTCAGGCGCGCCATGGAAGCCCGAGTCACGGCCGAGAAGGAACGGAACGAGGCACGCACTGAGATCAAAAAATTAAGGGAAGCCAAATTGTCCGCTGAAGAGGCAAGGATGCAAGCTGAGCTCGCAAATGATCGAGCGGCATCACGGCTTGCTCGAGAGCGTGAAGCCAGCCTACGCAAAGATCTTGAGGCAGAGCAAAACCGTGGAAAATACCTGGAAGATGAATGTGCCAAGTTGAACAAGCAAGTCGAGGAACTGAACAAGATGATACTGGAGTCAGGTGATTTCGGATTGAAAATCGACAAGGAAAAGGAGCGGCTCTCACGGGAACTCAACACCGTCAGAAGTCGCCTGTCAGCATCTGAGAATGACAATCGTGCGCTTCTGAACAAACTTCAGCAAAAAGGACTCGAGCTGGCTCGATCTGGATCTAAGGCTAGCGAAACTCAACGCGCCAAGCTTCTCACGCTTCAGCGAGAGAAAGCGAAGGTTGAAGAGCAGAACCAGAAGCTAAATAAGCAGTTTACAGATGCCCAACTAGAGCTCGCTTCTATGGAAAAGCAGAAAGAGAAGCTTCAATTGAGCCTGGAGGACCTTAGCCATGAGGTTGCGCGCGAGCACAAGATGAATAGAAACGCCGAAAAGGCTTCATCTACATTCACCACGCAACTGGCAGAAGCAAAGCGAAAATTTGAGGATGAGCGTCAACTTCACTCTCAGACTCAAAGCAAAAACCGACAGCTCCAGGCAATAATTGAGGCCCGAGAGAAAGAGGTTCTTCTGCTAATGAAGAAAATTGACCCGGAAACGACGCATAGCCTGGCCCAGTTTGACGGAAGCGAGAAAGGTGCATCGAAAACTCCGCCCAATCTCATACCAAGCCTTACCAAAAAGATTGAGGAGCTACAACAGAATCTGCGCGTCCAGACGGCTGGACGTTCGAATGCTGAGTCCCAGCTGTCTGATTTGCGCAAACGGTATGAGGATGAGTTCGGGGACTCGCCGAGTCGGCCGAAGTTAGAAGAGATCAATCCAAATCAAGGGCCGTTTACATCGCCTATAAGAAACAAGCTGAACACTAAACCGCGCTCAAATCTTTCAACGCCAACACGCCGTTTTCCCAGTAATGGAAACGATGCCCCAGACTCTACTCGGTCTGACCGAACAGCGGATATTTTGAGTTTCAACAATCGCCAGGACCTTAAGGCTGATCTTGAAGAGCTCCAAAATCAACTTCAAATAAGCCAGATGCAGAATCGGCACCTTCAGAGTCAGCTCGAACGGTCAACCTCTTCTCGAGACCTCGGGGCAGAGGACAGCCCATCCCTTCGACGTGTTCAGAAGCTGGAACAGGCAAATAGTAGGTTACACGAGATGTTAGATGATTCTGCAAGAAAAGTGTCCGCCCTCGAAAAGAGCATTCAGAGCGGCGAGCTATCTTTCCGCGACATACAAACAAAATCTCACGAGGAGCTTTTTGATATCATTAACAACCAGGAAGACTCTCGGAGATCTCTTCTGCATGTCCATAAAAGTACTGTCGCCGAACTTCAGGACACTAAGAATCAGTTCGAAGCGCTGAAGCATATCCGTGCCAACTTGGAAGTTGAGCTTCGTGATACAAAATCCGAGTTGGAAGAAATTTCTCAGCAAAGAGATCAAGATGCTACTAGCCGAAGCCAACTTCTTGAAGAGTTTGCTGATCTACAAATCAGACTTGACGCAGAATCCTCGAAATTGGCTGATGTTAGTTCTCAGCTTTCACTTTACAAGTCCCGGGCAGACGAGTATTTTAGCAAGCTTGAACAAGCGGAGATTGCTGTTCTGAAAGCCTCACGAGCAGAACAATTTGCGAGATCACAGGCAAAGGAAGCTGAGGAAACGTGCGCAGAGATTATGTCCGAGCGCAAACAAATGGATGCGACGATCGAAGACCTTCAAAGACAGAACCAGAGCTATGAAGAGAAATTCGAAGATCTTTCTACCGACCTTGAAGCTGCCGTCCAGGCCAGGAAACGACTCCAGCACGAACTTGAAGACTACCGAAGCCAACGAGCCATGGACATCGAAGACAAAGAATCGAGCATGGAACAAACCCGCAAAAAGTACCAAGCTGAGTTTGCAACGCTGACACATGAACTCGACATCGCCAGGGAAGAGAAACTCTTCAAGCAATCCGAAAATACCCGGCTCCGAGAAGAACTCGACGAACTCCGATCGAAATGGGATGATGAGGTCCTCAACAGCTCCACTTGGTCCAAAGAGAAAGCTCGTCTCGAATCGACCCTCTCCGACCTCCAAGCCTCCCGCGATGAAGCAGTCAACGCACACAATGATGCGCAAGGCAAGATCGTTTCCCTCCTATCCCAGGTACGTAGCTTGCGCACGTCTGTGGATGATGCAGTGGCCGAGCGTGACATGCTGCAACGTGAAAAAAGGGGGCTGGAAATGCGTCTGGAGGAAGCGAAAGCTGGACTTGAAGATCTTTCTCATAGCGATAGTCCATCTCTCCGCAATGCGGCGGGCATGGATCGCGAGATATTAGAGCTTAAGTCTAATCTTGCGCAGCAGGAGGATATCGCTGCTGCTGCTGTTGGAAAGATGAGAAGAGCGGAAGCGCTAGCTTCAGAGATGCAGAAGGATATAGTGGCAGAGAGGGAGATGACGGCACAGCTTAGCAAGGAGAAAGCAGCGTTGGAGAAAAGCCTTAAGGATATACAGGTCAAACTCGTTGATCTTGAAACTAAAGGCTACTCCAGCGCCAGTCAAGATGTCCGATTCCTTCATGGTCGTGTCAAAGAGGTACGTTCCCCTCTTGCTCCCAATTCTTTCAATTCTGTCAAGATCGTGAATCTGAAAACTGACCTGTCAACAGTTGGAGGCCCAACTCGAAGCTCAAGAAACTGCGCACTCCAAATCCGTCCGCAGCGTCCGAAACGTGGACCGCACAGTCAAAGACCTTCAATCGCAAATCGAGCGCAAGGAAAAGGCCAATACACAACTCCAGGAGGACGTCTCGCGCTCTCGAGATAAGATCGAGAAATTGTTGAAGACGATCGATGAGCTGCAATCATCGGAGAGTAACGTACAGCTGATAGCACGAAGGGCGGAGCGGGAGTTGAGGGAGGAAAGGGAGAAGGCTCTAAGATTAGAGAGGGAATTAGAAGGGTTAAAATCCCTGGGGGCCTACAGTGGTGGAACGATTCGGAGGAGCATAGGGAGTGGGAGTTGGGGACGGATTGGGGCCGAGAGAGAAGCGCTGGAGAATGGGGTTGAGGTCCCCGAGCGAAAGAGTAGTCTGAGTCGGAAGATGAGTATGAGTAAAGGGTTCTTGTGAGGTTACGGTAGAGCGGTACGATGGGATGGGAGGTATCTTTATGCCACGGCAGGCGTTGTAGAGCGGGTAGCGATGCATGTGCGTTGTATTTTATGGTTACTTTACGAGGTACTAATTAATGGACTGCTTTTGTTATGATTGGATGATTGAATGATTAAAGTAACTCGAACTGGAAGGGTTCATGTTACTGTAAGCAATGGTTGCAGATCACCACGGGATATTCGAGAAACTTTCCAGTAGGTGCTTACTTGGATACACTGCTCCAATATTTATAGGAGACTTGTAGGTTACCAGACTGCTAATTAAGCTCCTCAGTTGTTGATTAGCTTTCTAATAAAGTCGTGTAGGAGAGTAGCTTCTAAGATCAATATCGTATTCCTTTACTTCTATTTTAGTAGATTCAGTTTATAAGAACATACGCTGGACTACAAAGTTAACTAATCAAAAGTGATGTCTCGTCGATCTTATGATACTACGCTTTACATTTAGAGTAACCCCTTTTCAACAATCTAAATACTTAATTACGTAGCAATTCATTATCCAACAGAGTTGTTTCTTTTTAAGTTTCTTTAAGGGGGGGGGGGGGGGGGGGCTGTCACGTGTTTACCCTTCTTATTCTGGCTAGGAAATAAGCGGTTGAAAACATCAAAATCCAACATCCCACCTCCCAAATCATGACATGATAGACCGAAGAGCACCATTCCATCCAGAAGTCAAGACCATCAGTATACTTTGATTGTGAATCTTGATACAATGTACGATGTTCTAGCGGGAAAGTTCCGCCGTCTAGAAAAAGGATAGGAGCACTTTGTCGCTCAAAGAACGGGATCACTGTGAAGAGCCTTGCCTTGGCTCTTTTCTTTCCTACTTCTCAAAGAACCTCGCCAGCTGAATCATTAGCATCACTGTCATGAAGGAGTACCAGAGGAGGCTCCAGCCAGGCGTCTCTTTCCTGATAATTCTCTAGATTGATCGATGAACTCGCAGTTGCAACTTGCGAGATTCCTCCCCTTTCTCTACTGAGCAAATCCCAGAGAAAGTCTATCTCTGTCTGTTCATTTTCGAAAATTGAGTCTACGTGGATTAGTGTTCTGCCTTGATTTGTACAATTGAGTAGCATTGAATGTGTTTCTTCTCAAAATTGCTCGTTTTCAAAAGGTTCCCTTGGTTCTCCATTCATACTTTCGTTGCTGTACCGAGAACA
Source organism: Amorphotheca resinae ATCC 22711 (assembly GCF_003019875.1). Lineage (NCBI taxonomy): Eukaryota > Fungi > Ascomycota > Leotiomycetes > Helotiales > Amorphothecaceae > Amorphotheca > Amorphotheca resinae. The sequence continues at coordinate 3,760,772 of NW_020194471.1, forward strand.
GTCCAAATTCTCATTCATCATAGCATTTGCCAACATGTCAGGCATTGTTTTCCAGACTCTTCCTCGGTTTGAAGTAAAGATTAGAGACCATGAACGTAGTTCGTTCTTGTCGGGCACAATGGATCAATGGAAAAGGCCAGCCTATTGTCACTATCGAACCGTGCGTATATTTACATTGACTAGCAGTATGCTATGGTCAGGGATCAAAAGCAGTCCCCGGCTCGGACCTCGGAGATATTGCTTGTTCATTATACTTTCATGTCGTACAATCTTCCGTCCTTGTTCTCCTCAACCTTCTCCCATTGTTCTAGGACATTGTTCTAGGATACAAAGAAGGGAAAAGTTGCCGTGCTTTGATCCCTTTGATATAATGAGAAGCTGTTACAATGCTATTATACCGAAAAACAAAAGGCCAATGTTCTTTTGTTCTAAGACAGACCTCGTACTTCAGATTCTTTTTGTTTCTCATGAACAATTGCATTATCCTCAATGGATCAACAAAGACTGCTCAAGTTCTGTTGTTCTGGACGAACTATTCAATTGTCCTACCCCTAATCTATTAACAAATACACTCATATTCTACTGTTCTGGAACATCCATTCTTTTATTCTCTATTTGCGTATTTAAATCGGACAGAAGTCTCCCTATAGTCTCTTTTCTCCATCACACATAAGAATATCTACATCAACACAATCATCACAATCATCTACATCCTCAGAATCATCTACTCTTCAGACCAAACGAAATCCAAACGAAAACCAAACAAAACCAAACAATCTCATCATGATGTTCCTACCAGACTTCGTGACCCTCCCCGGGGGGTCAACTCTTGCTTTCCCAACAGATCTCTCCAATACTTGCATTAATTGCATCTCAACCGCTGTCTACTGTTCTTCCATCTTAGCAGTAGTTTCAACAGTCATTGTTCTTTGCATTGCACTTCTGCAAAGGCTCAATTCAGACAATACCCCTTACAACCCCATTCCTGTGTTCTATTCATTTCTCAAATGGCGGCCCGTCATCGTTACTATCATCTTCGCTGTTGGCTTCAAGTCATATCAGAATACCTTGTTACAGAACCTAGTCGAGAAACTTACATCACAGGCTTGGCTTCTAGCCTTTATCGCCCTTACAGCATTCAAGTTTGTCAAGGTATTCGTCCATACCATCTCTTTCTATCTTCTGACAAAACCAGCTAGACAACCACTCCATCCCACCTTCTCTCCTCGAGACATCACAGTAATCGTCCCCACGGTAGGTGAACTCGATGCCGAATTCATCGAATGTATTGAATCGATTCTCGCTAACCGCCCAAACAAAGTAATCGTGGTCACCGTCGGCTTGGCCAAGTTCACAAAGGCACGAGAAGTCTGTTCCACTATCGATGCCCGACATGGCAATAATGGAAAGGTGAGTGTGCTAGCGACAACGGAAGCTAACAAAAGAGCTCAGCTCCTCAGAGGGGTTCTAGAAGTCGACACACCGTTTATAGTGTACTCAGATGATCATGTGTTCTGGCCCACTACCTTCCTCAAGAGCATCCTGGCACCAATGGAAGACCCTCAAGTCGGAATCGTCGGTACCATCAAGCACGTCCGGCGTGATCGCTCTGGTGGCTTTTGGGAAAGTTTCATGAACTACATCGCCTGCCTGTATCTCGAGCGTCACAACTTTGAGTGCACAGCAACCTACAACCTGGACGGTGGCGTATTCGTGATTTCCGGCCGCACAGCCCTCGTCCGAACTTCGATCATGCAAGATATAGATTTCCGCAAGGGATATCTTAGAGAGATGTGGTTCTGGGGCACCGTGGGTCCGATGAAGGTAGATGACGATAACTACATAACGCGCTGGATGGTCAATCACGGATGGAAGACCGTATTCCATAATGCTCCTGATGCGATTATGGAAACGTCACTAGGAACCACAGGAGGAGTTGAGAAATTCCGCGGACAGCTCATAAGATGGGTGCGAACGACATGGCGTTCCAACTCTACCTCACTGTTTGCCGAACGAAACTGCTGGTCAGTACACCCCTGGACGACTTACGCAATGTTCATCTCGTCCTTCGTCAACATTGCAATCATCTACGATCCACTACTCATCTACACGCTCTATCGCTCTGGATACACGCAATACATGTGTACGTTACTCCTTGCAATCCTGGTCTCCAAACTCATCAAACCAATAGAGCATATGCGACGAGAGCCGCAAGATCTTTGGGTCATGCTCCCACTAGGTCTCCTATTTGGATACGTGCACAGCCTATTCAAGATCTGGGCTTTCTTCACGGCGCGCAATATTGGTTGGAGTGGCCGAAAGGGCATCAAATAGGAGGCGGAGAGAGAAGAAAAGAATGTGAGTAACCTCCGCAGGTCGGTAGGTACTTCAAATTTCATCTCTGGTTTCATAATTTCATTTCTTATTTCATTTTTATTTCATTTTCTGTTTCATTTCTGGGATTCTTTGGGCGGTTAATATTTGGGAAATATAGAATTTTCTATATTTCCACATTAGAGAGAGTCTTACAAAGACATTATGCGGGAACAAAGAGGGGGGTTCTTAATCTTCACAGTTCTGTTTTTGCTTTACAAATTCTTTATACGGTAGCGTTGCTGTTATTTTCACCTGGCACAAATAAAACACCAAAAAAACCTACTTTTTCGAGTTCCACCATATGCATTTGTGAAAGAAATATATACATAGGTAAAAGATATGAGCTTTCCCATCTCTAAGATACATATCCATCTTACACAGCCCTCTCAGCCTCAATGAAAAAGACAGTGCAAGAAGCTTCTAAGTATTTGTCTATGATTTGTTCAACCTGCATCCTGCAGATTCCGTGTATTTTGAAATTTCATATCAGTACCACGGTGATCCTGAACTTTCTAGATCTTCTGAGCTCAGATTCTAGATTTGCATTTGCTTATCTAATTCGTATAGGTAAAGTAAGTCAAAGAGATAGAATTCGAAATAATAGTGTAGGCAAGTAGTTTTTCGATTTCGAATGTGAGCGAGATAGGATAGGATAGGATAGGACATAGATGATAATACATTTCTTTATATCTAGTGTATAGAACACCCCCAAACTCCGAGAAACCCCAATTTTTACCTAGACACCATCTTAATGCTTTTCTAAACCACGAGTTAGTTAACTGCCAACACGCCCCTCTCCAAAAGAATAGATGGAAAACCACACACGTATATACATACCCAATTTAAGATATCAACCAAACTCTTTTTCAAAGCGGTTTCACTTCGCAAACCACCCTCTAACAACACTCATCACCTTTCCGGTTCCCTCCACCAAATCTCTAACCATCTCCTTCCATACATCCTCCCCCTCCTCTTTCTCTCTCTCATTCTCATTCTCTTTCACCACCCCATTATCAGCGCGGAATAGAGGAAACCCAAAGGCAGCAACAGCGCTGGACGGAGTGATCAGATCTTGCATATGAGTTGTGCGGATGGGACGCAGATGTTTGTGAGCGGGTCGCAAACGCGGTCGTAGGATATCTTCTTGTTGGGTGCTGGTGGCGGGTTTAGAGGCGGGGAAATGGTTAGATGAATGGTGGTGCTGGGTGCGATGTGGGTTTATGTGGAGTTTTTGCTGCTGGGGATGGTGCTGTTGGTGTTGGTGTTGGTGTTGGGAGGTGGGAGGGAAGGGCTGCGGGATGATGAGCGTCGTGAGGTGGGGTTTGGGGGGTGTTGTTACTGCTGCTGTTGCTGTTGGTATGGAGTTTGAGATGGCCATTGTTGTTGGTGTCATGGAAGGAAGGCGTTGCATGTAATGTAATGTTATGTTATGTTATGTGTTGCCAGGAATGAACGAAGAGAAGGAGAGACGAGATGAGAAGATGAGAAGATGAGAGAGAGAGATTCTATAACGAGGAACACACTTCTTCTCCTACACTCCTGTCAAACTCAGATTCCAGTAAACCCCCACCAATCGAGGAGATACATTGACTTATATCTCCTCCTCTCTCCCATACCTCGCACTGGACAAAGGATGAGGCGCTTGGTATTCCCTCAAGGAATTGTAGATTGAGAGGAGGGGTGAAGAGGATGGAGCGTGAAGTGTGGGAAGCTAGATGAGTGCTCCTGTTGGATTGGAGGATGCGGCTGAGGCGTAGCGCAGCCTTGCGTCGGTACGGTGGGGAAGGGAGATGTGGTAGGCGAATCGAAGGAAGTGAAATGAAGGGATTAAATGTCTGGGATGGGATGGAGAGAGATGATTGGAGAGAATGTGGGATGGAAATACATACATAGGGAGGGATTGGCTTGGGGACGAGGCTGGAGGGTCAGAGAGAGTAGTTTCAGCCTGGTCTGGCCTGGTCCGCCTGAGGACCATGTGATTGGGGCTCAAACAAGGGTTGAAGAGAGAGATATATGTTGGGAAAATCAAAATAGATAGAATAAAAAGGATGATTTGTTTTTCTCTTATCCCCGAAACACCTTGAATGCTTTGAACGCCACATATATAAATATACAAAAGAATCTTTTTGAAATCGCGGCGAAGATGCCACCCTTTGAAACGCCCACCCAGATATACCCCTCTTGAAGTCCTATTCATCCAAAGCCTCACAAGAATTTTTTATACAGCCACACTAACGAGTCCCAAGAGCGCTATACAGAGGCCCAGATGTGCCAATTTCGATCCCGTCTCCTTGGGGACCTTCGCCGTTTCCGTGCGCGTCCGGACGCTCTCTCGTTCCGTCTTTGTTTCCGGTTCCGTGAGAGAGCAATAGACATAGTTACAATCTCCAGAAGCATTTCTGTTATCCCCAGTAGAATCGAGTCCCGTATTTCTGGGATGGGTGGTAATGTCGGAACCGTTCCATTTTGGGGCTTCTAGACATGCCCCGCTGGCTGTTATCAAGGCGCAGGCGTGTGAGCTCGGAATGCTGGCTGTCGCCGCGAGAGAGCTTGCCATTTTGTGATGATTTCTAGACGGTGGAGCGATGGAGGTGTGTAGTGAGGTGGTAGGTTTTATGGAGGTGTGAGGATGATGGCGAGTTGGGGCATCGGATGGGAGAGAAGAAATACGGAAAGAGAGGGACTAGCAGAATGAGGAGACTTCATTTTGATATATTTGCAGGTGTAAATCATGAAACATGGAAGGCTGAATTAAGGATTCAAGGGGTGCATGGCCAGAGTTGGCGAAGTTGTTCTAATTGTGAGATTGGAAGGCTGAGCGAGGCTGTGCTTTTTGGGCGGGAAGCTTGGCAGCCTCCTTTGATTCTGGCCAATCATATAGTAGTGATGAACTTGAACCATGATATGTGCATCTCCTGGAGGAATGCGAGGTGGAATCAATGTTGATGGCTCCTTGAAATTTTGCCATCAGCTTGAGGACTTTCCTGTCGGTTGCTATTGAAACCAGCGACCCACTTCGTCGACCCACGGACGGTGTGATTTACCACGACCAGGGCTCTTGGTATATTGCATCGGCAGTCCTGCTTACCGCAAGTAAACAATGGAGGGATGCTGAGTGAATTATTCGGAATCTTTCATGTTTGTGGTTAAGGATTAGAGAGTGTGTTGCAAAGAGAGGGCGGGATGGATGCACGGGGGAAGCATGATAAAGAGACGATTATGTACTACTGTACCCCAAACAGATGTCAGACTGACTTCGAGCAGTGCAGGGGGAAGGATTGGGTGCTTATGCCCCAGATATAGTATATGCAGTGTTATCAGAGCGCAGGTTGAGGCTCCTCGAACCTTGCAAGCAGACGGCTTCAAGGACCATGTGATTTCTGCCGCGACCAGGATGACTGCATCTTGGATTGGACTAATGCTCTTACAGAGAAGCGATTAAAGAAGAGCGAGACAACAAGGGTTGAGCAACGATAAGTTGTAAATGTAAGGTAGTTGATTTAGCTGAACCCTAAATGTATCCAGTACCTTACCTCAGCTTAAGGGCCTTTCTCTCTCACGTGACTTCGGACAAAGATACTTCCCTTCCCTTCCCTTAGAGGCATTATGATAGCAATCCCTTCGTGGATGATATGTCAATCATTACCTAGCGCATGACAGACAAGGGCAAAAGGAAGCCGGACAAGAGGAGACAACATATGAGAGAGAGCAGGACAGAAGCAACTACGTCATCGTCAATGCCAACAACACGGCAGCGCAGGTCCGCAGGGAGATCGGGACCCGCAGTGTGGCTTTATTAACCTTTCACGTTTCCACGACTCCACCACGCCGGTCTTCTCCAGTCCTAAGTTGCCCGGGACCACACCACAATCGACTGTGGTCGACAATTAGATCGTCCCCGAACCAATAGCCTACTCAGTCGCTCTCTCAAAACAGCTGATGCTCTCGCGCTGCCTCCCGCTGCCTCTGTCAACCGCCCGCTTGGACAGTCTCCCAAACGAGTCAAGTGGCCAGGGCATGTCTCTGCGTCTGATCCCTTGGAGTTAGGACGGTCCCAGGAGGGTTCTGGCTATTTACACCATCATTAATTCGCAGCCAGGAACCATGATTGGCCGTCTGTCGTGGTAAACAAGTCATGATGCACACAGCAGAGCCCGCAGAGAGCCTCAGGGAAGCCTTCGTCTTAGTGCTATTTATTTAGTCTCTCTCTCTGTTCCCTTCGAGCGCTCTGAGCACCGTTCAATCTATCAACAACCTCACGATTGCTCCAAATTGCCTGCTCTGAGAGCCTTCGAATCTCGATCGCCTCTCCGACTCTTCGAGGCCCTCTGCCTGCTCCACGCCCGTCCCAGAGTCCCGCCTCAGGCCCACAGTTCCAATAACCGCGCACTCCACGGCCTCTATCCCCACCGTCTCCAGACCAATCGCAGCGCTCTGTCTTGAGCGGCGCCAAGTCATCATCGCCTCCATCGTCATACCAACAGGAAGCTCTCCCCGATCTCTCTCAGGTCTCCCAACTCGTTTTTCTCCATGCGATACTATCCTCATTAGCCCTTGGTTGGCAGAGGTCCAGAGGCTGCTTGCCTACAGGTCGACATGTTCGGAAATCGAAGGAAGAGGGGATCTTCCAACCCGGTAAGTCGTGATCTCCTCTATGCTCCAAAGCTCGCCCGCGCGCGCATGCGACGGGCGCATTACTGGTCTGCATTGGAAAGAATCATGCAACATCTCCATCTATCAGACCGTGCATACTGGTTCCTGCAGAACAGCTACTAATTGCTCTCTACGTACAGCCTCCGAATATCTCCAATCCCAACCCATCTGCAGCCACGGCCGCTGCTTCGGCTTTCCTAAGGAACCAGGCTTCCAATGCGTCGCTCTCGTCCGCCGCTGCCGCTGCAGCCCTACGGTCCCGGCCAACGACTCCAATATCCGTGGGCGATGTCCAAACCAAGAGGATGCTCCGCCGCGCTGGTTCGACCTCATCCATGGGAAGCTCGGTCGCAGGATCCATAAAGGGACCAGGAGGCGCAATGCTGGAGCGCAGAGCCAGCATTGGATCGATGAGTGAACGGACCTTTAGGGACCCCTCACCAGCACGGGCCGTACCAAGTGCAGCGGATGCGCCTCCAGTCCCCGCAATTCCGAAGAATATCTCGCGGACAGCATCTGGCGCGCATCGACGAGCGGCCAGTATGGAAGCACCGGTAATGCGCGTTGCGTCCCCGCCTCCAAACCGAGCCACTGGACGAGGATCAAGCCTAGGACCTGCGACCGTTAGGACGCCTCCTGGGAGGTCCGGGCAAAGATTGTCAAGTCTGCCCAGTGTGCAAGAGCTAACAGGTATAGAGCGACCAGCAAGTAGAGGGTCCGTCAATTTTTCCTTACCTACGAGTTCAAGGCCGACATCACCTGTCAGTCAGAGACGGCTAACATCTCCTTCAACACAAAGGACAAATCCGCCGAGAATTTTCTCCCCTACTAACCCAAATCTGGTCTATGACCCCAACACCCGCAGCTTCTTGCCCTTGGCCGAAGTCTTAGCGATTGAGCAGAAAATACAGGATGCTGCACACGTCCCCATCAAGAAAAAGAAGAGGGTGGCACCTAAGCAATATACTGGGACACATCTTGCAAATGGCACGGCTGGGGGGAGGCCGAGAGGCACAGCGGTAGATGAAATGAGGGCTGCTGAGGAGGCTTCAGAACAGACCGTCGAACAACCTATATCCGTACCTGCGCCAGCTCCAGAGCCGGCCCCTGTGCCCGTGTCAGCCCCTATTGATCCCACACCTATTAAGCCTACGAACGCACCGACAACTGCGACTGTAGCAACGACGGCACCGAAGAAGAAGAAAAAGAAGGTGGTGGTGGTTGCGAGCGAGTCTGACAGCGATGAACACTCATATGTTCCCAATTCATCTGACAACGAAAGCGATTACTCTCAACCAAGGACCTTCAATACTCGGGCAGGAGCGCTGCTGGCCAAGAGGCCATCGGTCGTGCGAGAAGATAGGGAGAGGGAGGAGGAGGAAGACGATACCCACAGACCGGTTGACGGACAACGCGCTCCCAAATTGAGTGCAGCCACTCGAACGGTTTCACCAACACCACTACCTCGCTCATCCGCAGGTAAAAGCCATACCAGAGGTCAACACTCTGCATCCGTTGCTTCTGCGCAAGGACAATCTACGAGCCAATTCACGCCAGCACCAGTTAACTCGGATACGGCACCCATCACACCACAGAACAAAGGGCTCACAACAAATGGGAATGGCCGTGGTGGCAGAGTACATTCTGTCAGCCCAGTGCGAACTGCTCATTTTGCCCCAACTCCTGATCATCTAGCCGTGAAACATCAGCCCCCAGCACGGTCAGTTTCGCCCCGAAAATCAGCATTGAAGAATTCTTCCTCCGATTCTCCTAGACGGCAGTCTCCCGTGGGTGAAGCCGGCCTTGGCCACAGACATACCAACAGTGAAGTATCCAATGCTTCAAGTGTGGAATCCGAAGAGCAGCCCCTCCCGAGGAAGAAAGCTGTCCGGGTCAGCTTCGACGAGAGCAATGTCGTCGTCGTACAGGCAGCTGGACAAGAGCCCATTGCCCCCCCAGTTACAGCAGGCCCACAGCAGGACCCACGGGCAAAACGAGGTTGGTTTAACATTGGCAGTCGTGGCAAGAGGGAGCCAACCATGATCGAAGACGTTGACGGTAAGATCATGCAACCAAGGCCAGCTCTGCCTTCGTTTGGCAGTGTTCGAGAGAGAAAGCACAATCGGGAACCTGTGGAGGAACGGCCACTGGTGAAGCCGGCAGAACATGTACAGAGTGTTGACACCTCCGTGGCTACGCCTTCTTCGCCCCTATTTACCACGCCGACTGGTGATGTGATTGAGTTGCCGTTGGGCCAGTCGAATGATCATGCTGTAGGAGCCATTATTTCTCAAGATGCTGCATCAAAGAACGCCGCCAACATATCAAAATCACGCGAGCCACTGCCTCCTCAAGTGACATCTGTGGAAGGCAACGAATATCATTCTGAAAGTGACAGTTTCGTTTCCCAGGGTAGCGCGGACAAAATGGACGTTGGAGTTACTACTGCCAGCAGCGATGTTTCAACCCGCGGATTGGAAAATGGAGCGATACACGTTGCCTCAGAAGATGAGGACAAGATCGACGGGAGCAAGACCAATGGCGGGATCCCAGAGATCTCCGTATCTTCAGCAACACCTACTCTGGAGGAAACAAATAAGAGGAGAGAGTGGCCCGACATGCCTGTGCCTGGTAGCTGGGAGGGGAGCACTAATTCAGATTCAGAAAGCGAGTCTCAAGACGATGGCATGGCAACTCCTGTTGCGACTCCAGCCACAGTTGGCATTGCAGAGCCACTTCCTGAAGGAGCTGTTCCAAATCCTCATGTGCTGAATAAAATACCAGAGAACTCGAATGGCCACCCTGTCATTATGGAGGAAACCGAAGAGTCTGATGCGAGTCTATACAGTGATGCTGCCGAAGACCTATCAGATGTTGAAGGTGGCTTCATGTCATTGGATGCTGTAGTCCAAAGCCCGGTTGTTAAAGAAGTAGCTCCTGGCACTGCAGTTACCACTCCTCCCGAGAGCCCTGTAGAAACGAGAGAGATGACCCATGAGAATGGTCAAGTTGGCAAGAAATCTAGCGCACCTGAACTCAGTGAGGGTTGGGAGAAGGCACAGCAATATTGGGGTTCGCTTTCCGCCGAGAAGAAAAGTCAGTTAGAACAGCAAGCTCGAGAAACAGCAGCTGCAGAAGCATCTGGAGCGTCCGATTCAACTATGGAAGCGCCAGCGCCATCCCCCAAAGCCAAGAAGAAAAAGAAGGCGACAATCCAACCAAACCCGGTTGAAATAGTGGTAGAACCTCAACCCGTTGAGCATGGACGTACCTACATGATCCAGCCTGGAACCAGAGCTCCTGCCGGTAGCTATATACCTGCTATGCGGATCTCGATGCGTCCAGAGCCTCCTAGTACAGCGACGGATATTCACATGAGGAAGTCTATGAGGGCTCAAGGTTCCGTGCGCCAATCATGGCGAGAGTCGCCCGAAACTACCCAGCCAAGAGCAACGTTAGTGAAGAAGCCCCAACCTCTGAATTTACCTCCCCCAGAAACCAGGGCTGAACCCGCTGCTGCGAACACGCATGCCAGCGCAATAGCAGCAGCGAACGGGGACGCTAGCAAACCTGCAAAATCTGCGAAACCTATACTTCGACGTAAAGGTTCTGGTGATAGCGATAGTAGCTTCAAGCGCTCTAGAGCTGCTGAAAACACTAGCTTCAGACGCTCGATGCGTGGTCCTACCGATAACGAACTCGGGGGTCAGCAGTCGCCTCTTTCAAGCCGATTTAGTCTACGATCATTATCTCCTACAGGCTCTACAACGAGTCGCCGCCCATTCAGTGCAGCTCCAGCTGTATCTGCACCCCAGGCCCCTCCCCAAACCTCTATGCGCACATCCATGCGGAATTCTTACAACGCGCCTACGCTCCGTGGTAACAGGGAGCGTGGCAAATCTCCCGTACGCATACCTGGTTTCGGGCGCGGGCAATCTAAGTCTGGCACTGGACGACCTGTGTCTCAGCGGGCAAGCCGTTTTGCTGATTCTAGCGACGAAGAAGATACTCGTCCTGCATTCCGCAGCCGCTTTGTAGATTCAAGTGATGATGATGAAGATGTTCTACCACCCCACGCGGGCGGTGGATTTGGGCGCGGGACTATGCGGGCGGGTCAGCCTGTACGCGGAATCCCTCGTCAGCCGGGCGTTGAAGATGGTGATTCGACTGATTTACCAGACAGTGACGACGAGAAACCACCTGCCTCACCGGGCAAATTATCCAAGGTGAAACAAAATAGTACAACTCTAGCTACATCAAACCAAGGGGCAGCACTTGCATCTGGCTCTCTTCGCCGCAATGGGTCGGGCCGGAATGCTATGGGCAGCCCAATCTCACCTACAACTAGTCCAGACGGACGATCTGGCCGCGGGAATTTGATGTCCATCCTCCGACGCAAGAAGCCGGATCCTTCTTCCAAGGTCCGGAAACCAGACATAGAATCTGCAGCGAGGCGAGATACACCTCTTGAGCGTTCGAGGTCCGACCTTCAAGCTATGAAGCGGAATGGTTCTCAACATTCGACACTCGGCTCACCCAAACTCCAGAAAAGAAACAATGTCGCCTCCTGGCCACTTCAGGACCCTGCGCCCGCCCTTGTTAACGATGATGGAAGACCATTGTCAGTTGATGCAGGGGATACCGTTGCGAGTGCCGAATTGGCTAATGTCAATACCGCGTCTGTTTCTGCCGCTTCCGCTGCCGTGGGCGGCGAAACCACTACTGAACCAGATCTGGTAACAAGGCGTTTTACAGTGCAAGGCTTACCTGGGGAGTTGAATTCGAACGGCACTGACAAGGCGGCGAAGAAGAAGAAATTCGGGAAGCTGAGGAGAATGTTCAGGCTTGACGACTGATCAGTTTTCTCCTACAATACATGTATTTCCTTTTTGGGTTTTGGGAACTTGGCAAGGGGGGTAGCAAAATGGGAAAGGAATATGGCAAAGGCGTGCCATTATGGTCTGACGCCGGTTGTGGTATCAACACACACACACACGAAGACACGTGTTTCTTTGATTGGGGTGGGAGGGGATGCTTCTTGTATATACACCCGTTCGTTCCTGTACATATTTCGCTGGGCGCTGTAAGAGGCCGATGGAATAATGCTTAATTAATTCTCACAACACAGTACTCTTACAAGTGTAAATTAGATGACGGAATCCTGAGCGGAGGTAGGGTTTTCTAATGGTGGCCCCTTATATCAAGCCATGTAAAGGCATGGCATGTCCAAGTGGCATACCTATCTGCATACCACGTCTTGTTTCACTTTGCTTGGCATTCTGCGCTTAATTCCTCCTCCATCCCAAATTAACGCTCTCGGTCCGCGCATATCCTATCCAGATATACAGAGTTTCCTTTCCCTGTGATACACTACCTTCCGTATCCTCCTGCTTCTTTCTGATATTTCCTCCGCAATGGCCTAGTCACCCCAGCTTTCCTTCCAAGATTTCCTCCATCTATGCTTTGCAGTATAAAGATTGAAGTCCAGGAACGGACTTTGGGAGGTCAGCTGAGCCTGAAGCTTGCTTAGAATTAGTCGTGAAGTTTTATGGGAAAGGAAATGGGGAAGAATCTGCTTACTTACCCATCTATCTATCTCTTGACCTGTAACACCCTAGGGGATTTCTGAAGATTATTCTCCCTTCTTCCAATTTCTCCTTCCCACCAACTCATCAGCGCCAGAAGAAGGAAGCCCTAGCACAAACTCATCTCTCGCACCCACACAAACACTCACTCAACCCATGACTAACCCCGCGACACCCAAGGCAATCAAAAGCGCCGCACTAACCGTCTTCTTCTTCTTCTTCTTGCCTCTTCTCCACAGCGATGTACTCGCCTCACTCTTCTTAACCTCGCTCTGCTTCCCATCGAAACATTTCCCTTGGACTCCCACGGGGGCAGTGCGATGTATGCATGATGCTTGTGCAGTAGTGGTGGTGGTGTCTATATCTAGATTTCCTTCTTCTTCTGAGAGGAAGGTATAATAGTCGTTGAGGGAGTAGTAGCCGTCGCTGGTGAGGACTTGCGGGGAGGAGGAGGAGGAGGAGGAGGTCATGTTGAGATATGTGGATGGGATGATGTCGATGCTGGGTATGTGGTTGGAGATTGCGTCGTGGGTGATGTTGGGAGTGGAGAGGAGGAGGGTGGTGTTGGGTTGGGAACAGTGCGTTTGCAGATTGTAGGGGATGGTAGAGTTTTCTGACATTTTTCTTCAGGAACAGACAGATCTCTCTCCTCTCCCTTGCACCAAGGGCCTTCTTATAAGGTATGTATACTTGCTTTCTCTTTGCTTTTCGAAATGAAACGACGAGGAAAAATCCCAGCACCGCGAAAAAAAAAAAAAAAAAGGAAAGAAATAGATGAGTATGGGCTGTGAGATTCTTGGTTCCAAGGAACAAATGGAAATAATTGAGAGGATTATATTATATAGGTACATAGGTACGTGACTGGGCCTCGCAATCCGCGGGTTTATTTCGAGCTTCGAAGCACCCGTGGATGCAGGACCCGAAAAGCCTTCGAGAGGCTGAGCGCCCACTCGTGCTGCTCCTTCGCAGCGAACCACCACAGTTGCATTGCATTGCGCTGTGCCACTACCAGACCGCCTTGCGGTGGAAATGAATACATACATGACGATAATTCGGTTCATGCTCATTGAGCATTTTGGGGAATGATGAATTTCTTTGAGAGAAGCTCGAGTGAGGTGGATGTCGCGCGCGTGTGTCGTTGGCAACGTGATGCGATTTCAGCATTCACGATACGAGATGTTTAGACTTTTGTGCTGGGTGGTGATCCCTCTCCCTTGGAAAGGAATCAATCAGATGGTCAACGAGGTAAGGTACTAAGTATTCCTCGGTTCCTCGAGGCGTATCTGTGGGATGCTGTTAGGTACGAAGAGGCTCTTGACAGGTGGCTGATTTGGAGATGGAGTTGTGGAAGTGGCTTGAATTATTATTAGCCACATCTCTAACGACAAAATGGCTTGTCCTGAACATCCACCATTCGACCCACTGGGGCGGATGTACAGAATTGACATTGACATACTCCGTACAGGAGTGAAATACTGCTGTACGTAGTGTTGGCTCTTTGAGCTCCCTTTATAGTCGATCCTGGCTAAGCTTGACGCCGCCTTATCGCGGAACCCCGAAGAGGCAGGACGTTTGTCTTCTCAGATATTTTCTTCTTTTCTGATACTAACACCAATTCTATTTCTTCAATGTTGTCCCGTTCCCTTGTTCATCTTGTTCCATCATGTCTTACACATATCTCGCGACAATTTAGAGGCATGTTCTAAGTGGTATCCGGCCTCCACGCACAGTTGACTCGCACCGCGCCTGTGCTTCAGCCGAACTCATTACGCATCTCTCATCAACTCTGATATTTTCTTGAAAAGAGTTTCCCATATCTAAAGCTGTCAAGATGTTTGACCCATCAGCAGCTATCATATCCCTAATCGAGCGTTTCATGACAGTGACAGTCCCCAAAAGCAATGAGCCCAGACCCATACCCACCATCCCAGAATTCATCTACAAGACAGCCATCTGCTTCATCGGGGCGTGGCTCGCGCAGTTCATTCTGGGGGGCCTCTTCAATTCGGCGAACCATCCACTTGTGGATTTTCCGGGTCCGAAAAGGGCTGCGTTCACCGAGTGGTACCGGACGTATTTGGAATTGTTTTGCGGGAGATCTTGGGTCCATGTGCTGGAGGAGTGGCACCAGAAATATGGTACGTTGGATTGCTTGATTGGATTTGAAGAGAGCTGATTGAGTCAAGGGAAAATTGTCCGCGTTGGCCCAAATGAGGTGTGTTGAAGATACCTCCATTCAAGACACGTGTGACTACGTGCCGGTGAAATATCGTAGCATTTTAACGCTGTGTTAGCTTTCCTTCTCTGATCCAGCAGCCTATCATGAGATCTATAATAGCAGTAACTTCTGGGACAAGGAAGCTTCAGTCTATCAAAGTTTCGGTCAGGACCATGCAACGTTTGGCTTCCTGAAATATGCAGATGCCAAGAAACGAAAGGATATCATGAGTCCGCTTCTCTCTCGTAAAGCGATCTCAGACCTTCAGGAGCTCGTGCAAAGTAATGCGAGTACTCCCTCACATCTTTCAAGATTCCTGACTAACTTCTTCTCAGGTTGACCGCCTTTGTGAAGGGCTGACGAACAACAACGCGGCTGGGCGGTCCTCGGACTTGTTTTTTGGTCTTCGGTGCTTTGCAGTTGATACCACCACTTCAGTCTGCTTTGCAATATCTGTGGATGCTCTAGACGAGCCCGAGTTTAAAGCCCCAATCGTAGAAGCAATGGAAAAGGCTCCTGCACACCTGGTCCTGTTCAAACACTTCCCCTGGCTTCAATCAATTTTTATTAGAATGCCACGGTGGCTTACTGTTATGGTTGCTCCACAGACTTCTGGAATAGCTCGAGTTATGGATATACTAAGGACGCAGATTAAAGATGCCATGGCCAACCCATATAGCTTGAAGGACTCGTCTCGTCACATCGTGTATCATGCACTGCTTAGTGTGGAAGCGAACGAGGGGGCAAAATCCGCTGATGAAAAGAGCTTGCTTCAGGAAGCCCAGTCATTGCTACTTTGCGGTAGTGATGCAGTTTCAAATCAGATCATGCTTGGTACTTGGCACTTGCTCGAGAGTCCAGCCCTTGTTCGGCGGCTCAACAAGGAATTATTGAAAGTTTGGCCAGTTCTCGATATAGTTCCGAGCTTTGCAGAGTTAGAGAAGCTTCCGCTTTTGGTAATCCCCTCTCTTTGCAGCCTGGATATGGCTAATAAGATACAGACAGCAGTAGTCAAAGAAACGCTTCGCATTGGCCCAGGTGGCATCCCTGGAGTGTTACCTCGTGTTGTTCCAGAGAAAGGAGCGACAATAAATGGATCTTTTATTCCCCAAGAAGTAGGTTCACCGTTTGACTCAGAGGCAATTAGAGCTGACAAAATTTAGACTATTGTGGGAATGAGTGGATATTTCGTACACCATGCCGAATCCATCTTCAAGGATCCCAAGACATTTGATCCAGACCGCTGGCTAGGAGAAGACTCGGAATCTCTTGACAAGTGGTTGGTATCTTTCTCGAAAGGACCTCGCTCTTGTTTGGGAATAAAGTAAGCTCCGATCTTTGAAAGTGACAGTGATGCTGATAGCGCCCAGTCTTGCATATTGTGAGCTGTACCTAGTTCTCGCAGCTCTGTTCCGGCGATTTGATATTGAGCTTGATAGCGCAAGGTAAGACTACCTAACTTTCTCTTTACAAATGAGAACACTAAGAGTAAATGATCGCTCTAAATCACCGCTAACAAGGCACAGCGGAAGATTGAAAGACTTGGAGTGGAGAGACCACTTCGTAACGCGTTTTTCGGGGCCGCACCTGCGCGCTTTCTGCAGACCCGTCTCCAAGTAGCTGGACAAGATTTTCCTGTTCGAAAGCGAAATCTACACTGCATACCAGAGCAATTAATCAGATGGGCTCTGTCCCGATTATATCTACTTGCTCTTTCCGTACACCAGAAAGGAAGTGGTTGCAATACGTGATGCCAAAAAAGGGGGCAGTCGCGTTCCAGTTCCAATATCAGGACGATATGTAGCTTCGTTTCAGGAGGCTTCTTCATCTCCACTCCTAATTATTTTCTTACATATCCTCAAATTCTTCGGATCTGAGCTCGTTTCATAGGTCTGAGCTCAGTTTGTCGGTCCTTTCATTTTATTTCACCAAACCTGCACAGAATGAAGCAATCTCGCAATAACGGAAATGAATTCCAGTCTGCGGAGGCCAACTCCATCGTTGGACCCTCGAGGCCAATCGACGCCGCAGGTGATGAGTCTTCTCTGCTCCCAAACACCAAAGCCCCCGAACCCAACTCTTCTTCCACCAACCCAACTACTACAGCAGCATTAGCATCAGCATCAGCTCCATCGCCCTCCGTCCAGACGCACGATCTCCTCATCGCTGCCAATGCCGAGCTACTGAAGCTCGAAATAACATATGGGTTCTTCTCAAACCTCTACATATCTCTCCCGCCCGCAGCCTATGCCCCTGTCCGAGCGCGCGGCAGCATCTTATACCACGTATGGAACAGCTCCTGGCGGCTCGGCAAACCCTCCGTCCTCATCTCCGAAAAAAGCAAACACGGGAAGCCCGTCGCCTCCATGATATTGCGATGGGGAAGAGCGGATTTGTTCTCCGTGGGCAGTACCGAGAGCGAAATGCGCTGGGAATCCCTTCATAGAACGAGTGTGTGGACGCATTCGCGCTTTGAATTCGAGTGGGATTTTGGAAAGGAAGCAGGAGGCAGGAGGAGATTCGTATGGCGCCGCTTGTTGAAGGATCCTTGGACTGATCAGCCGGATTTGGAGCTGAGGGAATTGTTCGAGTCGGGAGTGCCTGGGATGAGGGGTTGGATGGGAAAAGAGGTTTTGGCGCTCTATTCGGGTATGCATTGGCATCGGTGGAGGAGAAGGGGGGGTTTTGTCATTCGGCGGGTATTCGCAAAGCTGCCTGATTCAAGGCCACTGAAGCTTGAGGACATGGGGGACTGGGAAGTCGTTATCCTGGTGACGGCATTGGGTATCGTTGAGGCGGCCAGGAGGAGAGCGAATAACAGGAGGCAAGCTGTTATGCCACCCCCGTCTCTTATAGAAAAGCTCATTTGAGCTCGTGGGTTTCCGTTGGGTGGTCACAAGTTATTGTCCCTATACAGAGACTCCCTATACATACCGTATCCTCCTATTCCAATCTTCTGATGGCGTGAATCTTACCACGCTGGTGGGAATCCAGCTTCCCGCCGCGTGCTGTGCCTTCGCTCCCCCTGCGAGCTTAAAAACAGGCAAGCAAATTGCCTCTCTCGTTTGATCCTGTTGTTCAGTATATATATCATTACCATATCATCGCGAGAACCACAGCTGCACCGACGGCATGCCATCTCCCCAATGCTTCCTCACGCCACTCTCCAGCGTCTGCCTCAAATTCTCCACATACCACAAACTATCACTAAACTCCCTGACCAGCGCGCCTCTTTCCCTCTCCAGTCCGCGGCCATCCGCGTCCTCCCCCTCCCCCTCTCCTCTCTCCTCACCAGCACCCGACGACTCCTTCGGCATCACCAGCGCAATCGCCTGCAGATTGGGCATCAGCCGCACCTCGCTCAGGCTATCAAAGCGGAACACGCGCAGGACCTCCCAGACCTGGACATCGATTGCGCAGCGCAGGATGCGATCACTGTGCGGGCTCGCCACGAGATCATATGCCAGATCGCCCTCGGGACTGCAGTCGAGCGTGTCGAAGAAGATGGTGTCGAGCGGGAACGAGACGAAAATCGAGGAGGGGTGCTTGGGCGAGAGGATTAGTCGCGTGTATTGAGTGAGGCAGATAGCGCGCGATTCCGGATTGGTGTGTAAGAGCGCTGGGGGAGGTAGGGGGGATATGCTACGGGGAGGTTAGTTGGTTAGGTAGCTGGTGATTGATGATGATAGGAAAGGGGGGGAGGGGAGAGGAGAGGAGGGACGTACTATTGTTTGGCGACGCGGCTGTACCGGACGGGCACGGTGCGGGGTCCTGGAAGAGCGAATTCCCAGATCTTGATCCGGAGTTCGGTAGGGAGGGCGCTGAATAGGGGAAATTGGGGTTTAGAATCCATGGTGGTCATGGTGATGATGGTGATGAGGTGTGTTGTGGTTTGGGAGAGAGGGGCGAATAAGTAAGGTATGTATGGAGACGCCAGATAAGTGAGAACCAACCACGACTTAGCGAAATACGTATGGGATCATCAAGCTGGGTTGATTACTGAGGACGTTGATTACCTTTAACTCAATGACTTTTGAATATTGCTCTTAAACCCGATATCTTTATGTTTTGCTATTTATTTACCCTGTTGTGATGGTTGACATGAAGTTGAGGTTTCGGTTATCTCGTTATCGTGAAACTGCCGTAAAAACGTCATCTGGCTTCCAGCATCTCAACGATAGACGGACTTTTTGACATTCCTACTGAAGGCACGGTTGGTGCTATCCATTATTCCTAAAGGTAATACTTATGCTATTACAGGTACTATTAGTATCTAAATAAAGGCAAGTCAAAGTTGGACGGGGTAACTCCACCTTAGATCAAAAGCCTCAACCGTCAGATTCTGCTCTTGATGCCCTTAAAACAAGTATCTAGTTAAGATGTGAGAAGGTATGCAATGCCATCCATCCCGTGGCGATACCCGTCATGTCCATATTGAAACAGTCCTGATCTTCGATATTGACTAGGAAGGATATGGTACTTCTGGTAAAAAGAAGAATAGGGGCAATCTTCCTCTTCTTCCTGCTCGTTAGTATTAGTACAGAGTCTCATTCGATTATATCGAGCACTGTAAACCCCCCAAACCGCCTAACCTCGACTTTCAAGAAGACTTACAATCGCCATACCGGAAACTGGCACTGCGGGTACCGGAAAAGAAGAAGGCTTTCATTACTTGACCGAGTGCTTTAGAACAGTACAAGAATCCACTCCATACCTACCTTCTCTTATTCACACACATCCCTTTCCCTCCCCTTTTTATAGGGAACTAAAGTAAAGCAAAGCAAAATAAAATAAAATAAAATAAAAGAGCAAAAAAAAACATACAACAGCGGGTATTCGCTGGTGGTCACCCACCCAACTACTAATCCGCCGATCTAAGGCTTATGTATGGCAGAGCGGACGGGATGCCCAGGATTCCTTAGTCTATGGTCGTATGTGACGAGTTCTCTATCATTAAATCTTCTATACAAGAGATACAACATCCACTCCCTAGCATCCTTCCCTGTTAAAGAAAAATGGTATAAAGAAAGAGAAAAAGAAAAAGCGGTTCCTCACTGTATATCCCTGTGTAGCAAGTCGGCTCTTGCTTTTTAACTTCTAATGGCGATAGATTCTTCGAAACTGCTACAGAAATCTCTCTCACCTTCCGAAAATTGGCGTGTCCGTCGTTCAAAGCGCAGATCATATCGGCCGGGATGGATTATAACATATCTCAGAACCCAGCCAATTGCAATCCCTTGATGTGAGAGCACCATGCTAGCCAGCGGAGAAATACATTGAAAAGGTCTGCAAAATCCGCAGATGGTAAGATTAAGTAAGTACTTGATTCTGTCCATAAGTTATATAATTCTGTCACGTCTACGAGGTCAGGCTGGAGCAGACGCGTCCCGAGCTCTTCCTCGACGAACCAATTTCAATCTCCATGCTTCAACTAGGCTGTCAGGAATCTCAAGTTGCTTGTCTGGGAATCAACTTTTAATCTACATAGAAGTCAGATATACAGCCTTTCTATGGACTTTTACGATAAAATCCTTGGATACGGTCCTCTTGTCCCAGCTCAGGTAGATATGGACGTAGCCTTGCGGGGTCATAACAAGGCTGAGGGCGGCAGAATCAGACCGCTTTCCGGGGTTCTATGACGACGGTCAACAAACCCCCCTTTTATTTCTCAGGACTGCAAGAAGGCTGTCTTGTAACGGGGAATCAATATAAATCCGTGGGCATTTCAAGTCTACAAGTCATTTCCTAAATAGACAGCTAGCTCCTTTTCCCTCTAACAACTCCCCAGATACTGGAGATCAGCATATCCCATGCTCGCCCGCACCCACCTCCTTACCAGACACCTGCTATCCTCCTCGAAGCTTTCCCGCCTCGCGAAGATGTCCACCTTCACGCTCCCCGATTCAGATATATCCGTCAAGCTTGTCGATGGACTCACTCAGGAGCAACTCCTCGAATTCCCCGCCTTCAAGGCACGCACTCTCCCAAGCCCTCCTTCTCGACCCCCAACTAATCCGAAGTTCAGAACTGGCTCACCAGACTACAACGCAATCTCGCGCTTCAAAAAAGCAACCCTGCTCATGAATTCCACGCCGCGCCCTACGCCCTCCGCTCCATCACCATCCAAGCCATCGACCGCTTCGGCAACCAGCGTCTCGGCTTCGTGAAGCTCGTCGCTGACGTGCGCAACGCCGCCGGCGAGTCGCTGCCCGGAGCCGTCTTCCTCCGCGGCGCCAGCGTCGGCATGATGGTAGTGCTGCAGCCCGACGACGTCGCGGCGGGCAGCGAGGCCGAGAAACACGTGCTGCTGACGGTGCAGCCCCGGGTGGCGGCCGGCGCGCTGCAGATGGTGGAGTTGCCGGCGGGCATGGTGGATGGGGGCACGTTTGCGGGGGCGGCGGCGAAGGAGATTTGGGAGGAGCTGGGCTTGGAGATTCGCAGGGAGGAGCTGACGGATTTGACGAGCTTGGCGATTCAGGAGGGGGAGGGGGAGGAGGAGCTACCGAGGGCCATGTTCCCGTCGCCGGGTGGGTGCGATGAGTATGTGCCGCTGTTTTTGTGTGAGAAGAGGGTGCCCAGGGGACAGTTGAGGGAATGGACGGGGAAGTTGACGGGGTTGAGGGAGGAGGGGGAGAAGATCACGTTGAAGTTGATCAGGTTGGAGGATCTGTGGCGGGAGGGAGCGAGGGATGCTAAGGCTTTGGGCGCATGGTCGCTCTACGAAGGCTTGAAGAGGAGTGGGAAGTTATGAGGCGGATAGTAATCAAGGATTCATGCCATGGTCATGTTCTATTGCCCAAGCGTGCTATAACTTCAATCGTTGTGCAATCTCGATTCCCTCAGCCAGCGTGCCAACTCGCGCATCGATAGCATAGCCTTCCTTCTCCAACTTCTGGCACTCTGCCCATAAATTCTTCAGCGGCACCATGAACACCTCGATAAACTCATTCTCCTCCAATTCCGGCTTCGGGTCTTTGTTTTCGGCCGTCGACATATCGATCGTCACATGCACCATTTTCAAGTTCGTATTGCAGAATCCGGGATCTGGAAAGGGAATCCTCGATCAGCATATGCACCAAAACCACAGCAGGGGGCTAGCCGCTGGCGTTGAAAGATTACCATTGAACATAACCGGACTGGACTCGCTCACAACGCCCACGTAGCCCGTCTCCTCCCTCAGCTCCCGAACCGCCGCCTGCTCCGCCGTCTCCCCAGCGTCGACCAGCCCGGCCGGGACCTCGATCGCTACCTTCCCAATCGGTGGTCTGTATTGCTTCTGCAGGATGA
The DNA here is from genome assembly GCF_003019875.1 of Amorphotheca resinae ATCC 22711. Taxonomy (NCBI): domain Eukaryota; kingdom Fungi; phylum Ascomycota; class Leotiomycetes; order Helotiales; family Amorphothecaceae; genus Amorphotheca; species Amorphotheca resinae. Next base: position 3,782,891 of record NW_020194471.1, read on the forward strand.
TCTCGGGTCCTGTGGCAGGCCATCAGCATCATCCATCTATCCATCGCGGATGGAAGATACGCACCACTCGCTTTCTCTACAATGGCGACAATTCCCACCCCATCAATCTCTGAGTCTGCCGGGCGCGTGCGCCGCTCTGCATGCTCCCATGTTCGTGTCTTGCCGAGAGGATCAGTGTATGTCGTCCTGCGATCGTATTAGCTTTTTACGTGTTTGTATCCGGTCAAGAAGGACCAATTGGGAGGGGGGGGAAATTACAGCACAAGTTTGGTCCATTCTGCATCTTCGCTTTTCTATCTCATAGGGAGCAGTTAGCAGCTGGAAACATGGTATGTCTGGTGTAGAGGGGAGACGGGGCATTAGGAGGGCAGGAGAACGAACCAATGGCTCAGTTTTCAGGATTTTTGTATCTCTGGCTGACATCTTGACTACCGTGGGTAGAGTAACAGCACTATTAGTGCAAGCGGGTGGTGATGGAGGAGTGCTGGGCCTTGGCGTCGAGGTTAGGAGGGAGGGGTCGAAGTCGGTGAAGATGTTTGAGATGCGCGCTTGGGAATTGTGCCAATTACGTCACTGTCCTTTTTTACCAATTTCCACAGGAACTTCTCTCTCTCTTTATTTTTTTATTTTTTTATTACCAAAGGATTAGGATTTTCTTCTACCTTCTCATAACCGTAAATTCTAGGTACCTTTATCACATCTACAAGGAACCAAATCAATCAAGGGGGAATGACAGTTATGCCCCTCTTCAGGCACAAGGCTGTTACCCCGGGCGACAGACAATTACCCGCTTAAACAACCTAAGCGAACAACGCCTCAACATCCACCCCCTTACCTACCTTACCTTTCCTACGTAAAGCGCATACTCTGTTCATACCACCACTTATGTAGAGCAGCCGCTTCAACGTCGAAGGGGGTTATTAGGGAGTAACGCTGGCCGGCTTAATTGTGGCTATTGTACATGATTCCACACTCTCAATCATAGGTAGTGAATAACCTTATCGTTCAAAATCTCGTTGCGAATGACTTCAGACGGTAGTTAATCGTCGATGTTATTCTTTCGTTACGAAGAAAGCCTTAGACAACGATTAATCGTCGATATTCTTTTGTTGTGAAGAACTTCAGACGATGGTAAATTACTAGATGTAGTTTAGCGTCGGGGATTTATATAGTGATTGAACGTTAGTAGTGATGCCAAAGGGAACTGTCCGCTACATGCTCTGTGACTTGGTCTGTCTGTCCATCTTCTTAAGTACTCTACAGACAAAGGGATGTGAGGTCGCGCGATACGGATGTAGGGAGTCGGGATCTCAAATGTACATTGCAGATTCAAGAATCTACCTAAAGGCTTGTAGACTGAGTAGAGTAGACCTATTTGTATCTTTGAAATAACTATATACACTAGATTCCCTCGAAATTTGGGTACAAATTCGCTGGAGCCTGGGAAACAGGTAAACGCTCAACTCATGCCATCTGTGTATCAATTCCTAATCATTCTATTCCTACTCCAAGACCGCCGTGCCTTAACATAACCAGAATTTCGAAGGAAATCGTCACTAATGATCCCAGTAGATATCTCATTCCAAATCAATCGCTAAATGAAAGTAAATCGCCCAATCCAAATCAATCACTCAATGAAAGTAAATCACTCATTCCAAGTAAATCGCCCAGTCCAAGTCAATCGCTCAATGAAAGTCAATCGCTAAATGAAAACCAATCGTTCAAAGAAAGTCAATCGTCCAATGCAAATCAATCGCTCACTCAAAGGAAACTCTCACAATGAAAGTCAATCTCTCACTATATCAGACCACCCGGCATCGGAACCATCATATCGGCCCCAACCCATCCATCACCGGTTAGCATCATCGGAGCAGGTCTCTTCGCATCCGTACTGAGCGCGTTCCCCACATTTGACCCCAACATCTCCGGGCTCGGACTGCGATGGATCGTATTTAGCTGAGCCAGCACGCTGTTGCTTTCCTGATCCTGCAAGATGCTCATCCGATAATACGCGTCGTAGAAATCGCCAATGCTGGTCTGGCTCGCATCCGATATGCTCCGGCGCTTACCCGTTCCAGTTTTGATGGCGGTCAGGGGAACCGGTTCTAGCGAATACAAATCCAGGGGAGGGAGTTTGGGGACTGGTTCCTGCTCATCTGTTCCACGGTTGTGAACATCTGAGATGGAAGTGCTGGAACTTGAAAGGGAGGAGATGGTAGATTGATCAGCCGTAATATGGATGTGTTGGCCGAGTTTGTAGTGTCGGTGATCGTGGTCTCTTCTTCTTCTTTCATCGCTGTTTCGTTGGGGCGCTTTTCGGGGCATGTATTTGACGGAGTCTCGGGCGCGGCGAAGACTGCGTGAAGATGACCGGGATGGTGAGATCTTAGTCACCGAGCCAGCAGATGATGAGCCAGCAGAGGAGAGCTGACGGTTGACATTGTTGTTTGTGAATGTATTGATGGATGTCCTTGTGCTGGGGGTATTTGGCGTTGGTTCGCTGTGAGCCTGACTGCTTCGAGAGCTTCGAGAGCTTCGAGATTGCGGCCGTTTGATATCGACCGTCTTGGGCCGGGAGAACGATATTCGATATAGCTCGGCCACAGAATCGCGAAGCACTGGCACCTCTGAATCCCAGGTATAATCGTCTTCTGCGGCGGAGCTTGTATCGAGTGTAGGTAAGACCTTTGCAGGTCGGGGAGAGGAAGGGCTCTGTGGTAGAGGTGGAATCAGGTCGAAGCGGAAGCTCTCAGCGCTGCGACGAGACAAAGAATGCGCACCATCATCACCTATGGAATGGCCGGAGCGTTGTAATTGTCGCGGAACACGTGACGGAGAGAGTTTTGATGGTGTGGAAGTGGGCGTTGTTGCATCGAGGATGCGAATCGGGGAAGAATTTGATTTAAGCGCAGATACGGAGGTTTTTGGTGTTAGAACTGGGAGTTCATTCTTCGACTTCTCAGAAGATTGAGGTTGTGGGATTTGCGAGGGATTTGAATCCGTAGTTGGTGTGGTAGGCCGGCTGAGATGAACATCGAGCGGGGACATCCAGTTACTAGGAGACACCCAGTTACTAGGCTTTTCACCTCTCAGAGACCTTGGTGACCTTGGTGATGGCAAAGGCGGCGATATGGGGGCGCCTCCAACAGTCCCAAAGCTAGTTGTGCTGTGGTTCACACGTCGTAGGTCTGCCGGCAAAGGGTGGAGGCGAAGTGGTGATGGTCTGTTCCTAGTACCTTGAATATTACGCAAGGAGCTGACACTTGGATTGCCTGCAGTTGAAGGTCTGCTGGCTTTTATCATGTCCATCCAATCGACAATAGTCTCAGTGGGCGCAGGCTTATAGGGAAGAGACGGAGAGGTCGGTCCTGGCTGGTTCGCTCCATCGAAATGACCAAGGCTTGGAGCTCTTCCACGTAACAAACCTCCTTCTTTAGTCTTCTTGCCGACAAGCTTTTCTCCGTCGCGCACCTCTCCCGTGTTCTGCTCCTCCGCAGATTTCCTATTTTTCCTATGCCTAGAGCTTATGTCAGATACGGTGATCTAATCTCAACAGCTTTGTTACCGTGCTTGATTGATGCTGTTGCAAAGGTAGGTGTGTGTCAAAGGCGACTACAACTTGAAAACAGAGAAATCCCAAAACAAGTGATATCGAAGCGCTCCATCGGTAAGACCCACCCAAACTTGACGGCGAAGCCGATTGAACCGAATCCTCCCATTATAGATTATTATTATATCAGTTGACCTCGATAGTGACAGTGTTGTGAAGTGTTGTAGAGCAACAGTGTTATAATGAGTGGTATAGAGTCAGCTCCATTAGGCGACTCGTATTCAACAATCGCAAAGAGTGACTGGGTAAAGGGTGAACAAAGAGAGACTGGATGAGCAACAAGTTGTCCCGTCGTCTGGTGTATATACCAGTATAAGTTTGCCAACAATGGGTTCGAGGGGTTCAAGGGGTTCAAGAAGCTCAAGACCCGCACGGACACTTCTCGAGCTTGCAGTTGGGTTCCAGGGTTCCGGGTTTCGTGAACACGAATATATGGCCCGTCCGCACAGATGTGGTGTCACTGTTTGATGTATGGGCGTGGGATTGTGCAGCTTCAACTCCTGAATGGTGCGTATCGACTTCGATACTTTTGGAGGTCGGGTATCTCTGAACACTTCCGCCCTTGATCAACACTTGTGGCAACATGTGCGCGGGATTCGTGCATTCGTTGCACTCCAGGAAGATCGGGAATCGCTGATCCGCTATTATACAATATGATAGACAACCTGATCGACGATCGATAAATATGAGACGATAAGGATCAAAGGAATGACGCCACATGTCATGGAGGTCTATCAGCCCTTCATGGCGAGGAGAGCCGCAGGCGGCGATGGGTACGAATCTCAAATCAGAGCTGAGGGTCTCAGGGTTCCCACGCGCTCATCCCGCGCTCACGATGCCGCGCCTCATCACAATCCTGCGAAGATTTAATGACGAAGCTGAAGCAGGCACCCAACATGATCCGTGGGCTAAGGATCTGTGAGCTGAAGATCTGTGAGCTGTGAAGCGCTACTTCACGATAGTTACAGATTTCTGTCGAGCACTGAGTCGTGTCTGCAGATCATCAAACTGCATCAATTGATCGCGGGGAGAGGTCGCAACCGTCAGGCATTCCGATTCGTTGGAATGTGGATTAATAAGTAGATCGTCCAGAGCTGTAGCGCTGGCAACATGGCACGGTCCCCGATATTGTCGGGCCTGGGCTCTAGCAAGGATCTGAAAGGAGTCTCTGAGCCTCCGCCAAGCACAACAGCGGAGCGCAGTCTCAAGGCCCTGGGTCTGACAATGAGGGGTAGAGCATAATACAGAGATCGCTGAGATTTGTATGGAGGACATATACTTGGAGTCGGACTTGGGGTGGGTATGGGGAGGAGAGGTGGAGCGGTGAAGGAGTGAAGACGTGAAGTCGTGAAGTCGTGAAGAAGTCCCTGGATTCCTTACGGGAAATATCGTGTACTAAGGCACCCTACTGTAAGTTTACCTGCACATATACGGAGTATTATTTAGGTAATCTGCATATATACGGAATATTATTTAGCTAAGTTCCGCAAGTCAAAATATTCCATTTCTTCCTCAGAAAGCGTCTACCTAGGTATGCCCTGGTAAGACTTCAAAGAGGTGAAGTGCTTCTTTGTCTGTCATAGGAGTAATATGTACGAGAAGATCTCAATAGTATCTATTATCGCCTCCCCTCTACATTCCAAATGCGCTCAAAAATGACTACTCACACTCAGCTAGACCAGCTTAAACTCCTCCAACAGGGCCACGCCCCCAGAGATGACTTCTCCCCCATCTACACTCCCCTCCATGCTCCCCGCCCAGCGACTATACAGTGTCGTCGACTGCTGCAGGACCGTCTTGATATGCACACGCGCAGTCAACGTGCTTTCGTTCCCAAGATGCAGCGTGATATTGAAACCCCCTGGAAACCCCGAGGATGCAACAGGAGGATACTCATCATTCACTCCGCTTGGCCTGACCTTGACCGAGTCCTCCCGACAGCTCGCAGTCAGGATCTCACCATGCCTTGCCGCATACCCACTGACATATTCCGAGCCATTGAGAGCGAGAAAATCGAACCAGACGATGGAGTAGTTGCCCAGCCGGCCATGACCCCAGAACCAGCTCCCGACATTCGCAGCGAAGGGCTGGTCGCTCCAGTTCTGCGATAGCCAGTCAGAGGAGCGCAGGAGGAGAGGACGAGGGGAGATCTAGAGAAAATACCTTATCATGGTACCCGACGCCGGTCCAAGCAAAATCGCTGCCAGCGATCTTGAAATCCACGGTCCCGACTGCGTCAGGAACTGCATTGGACCACCCGATGTTGGGCCCGACCATCATACTCTGTCCCGCCTCTGCTGTTCCACATGGGTAATGCGCCGGCGCCAGGCTCCGGAGCTCAAAGGTGCCTACGATTCCGTTCTTCGGGCTGTTAATCTCAACCCGGTACGTGGTCATGTCTGGCGCCCCGATCCAACTCGCTCCCGTCCCTTCAAAGCACCCGGAACTGCCGTCGCCCACAGTCGTGATGATCGCTTCGCTCGCTTCAAGGACAGCGTAGAATTGGGTACCATTCTCGAATATGCAGTCGAGAGTCGCGATCGTTACAGTATCCGAGGGCGCCAGGAATGGGAAGCCTGACGGGAGAGCATTGTAGAAGACGATTGAGAGCGCTGTCTTGAGGTCCGGAGACACGGCGTCGAAATACCACCAATCCCAGGAAGTGCTGTTGATGGGGGAGACTTGGGGCCCGTCAAATTCTGTCCCGGAGACGAATCTCGCGGTGCTAGGCCCGGCAATAGCTGTCGAGGGGATGATTTTGAAGGTTGGTGAGACCGATTGCTTCAGAGCGGGAAGAGCTCGTGATGCGGACGCGAGAGGGAGTATGGCCACAAGCCAGGCAAGAGTGAAAACCCCCATCATGGAAGAGCTACATAAATCTGAAGGATTGCAAGGAGAACAAGTCCCTGTAGAGACGGAGAAGTAAGTAGGTAGGTTTTAAGGGCAACAGATTAAACCTTAATTGTCCAACGATGTTTCCGGTTCAATTAATCCAATCTTATAAACAGACAAAGGGCTTGGTTTCGGGAAGTTGTGCGACAAGTGAATCTCACGGATAAAGGGACTGAAACCTTCCCTCCTCCCGCCATTCTGTCTACCCACGAGCCATGAACTTGGAGTCTGATCGAACAATCTTTCTTCTTTTCAGTTTCATCTCACGGATAAATGGAATGCCGACACGGAGGTTGGATCAAGACTTTGGTATTGATACGAACCCCATTTGGAACATGATCAGCTTAGGCGCATGAGCGATGCCCAACCGTGACACTTCTAATTGCAACATTCTTTACCATTTCCCTGTTTCGCACTATTAAGGGAAATCACGTGGTAAATGGTCCTTAATTTGATGTCTGCCAAGTCGCAATTGACCACAAAATGGGGTTGTCTGTGACACTCCTAAGTAGTTGCTTGTGCAATACATGTCAAAGACTTCATTCAAACAAAGACAAGTATATAGAAATAGAATAGGGCTTAATAAACTGTTGACCATCTCAAGTATATGCGAATCATCTATATTAAATCCCAATACCTGGTGATCGGAGTGTGTAAATACAATAAATTGTAAGACCTTGAAGCTTTCCAGGTCCCTGCTATCCAATCTCTGGTGAGGAAAGAGATATTTCCCGGTATGTCTTTCTAACCAACCACTATCTCCTAATCGTTTAAACACCAACTTTGGTAAGGGTAGAACTAGGCGCAGAGCACCAAGATATGAGGGCTGTTGGGCATACGCAGAAATCGGGTTCGGATCTTTGAGGCGCCCTGTTAGCCAATATCTTACATCCACCTTGTTCGAGCTTCCAAAACACGAGTCTCGCTAGCTCTAAAACTCTACCCTGGACTGAAGCCTCACGCCGGTGAGCCTGTCCACGGCGATTGTAAAGTTGTCTCGAAGTACATAGTAGAGAGGTGAAATGGCTTCTCCCTTGACGGCGCCACGCTAAGACATGGTAGTTTGTACGGCATTTTTCGGGGGAATGCCGGCCTTCAAATGCTGTGGATGGTAGACTCTCCGTCTATCGTTCGGGTTCTTTTCAAACCCTCTCTGTAAAGACTTGAACGAGGCCAATAACCAAGCGCAGACGTAGACCTGTGGTATATATGCCTCGGATGTTGCCTTCACATATATTTTCTCCATTTCGTTCTCCCGTCTGCGCAATCGACGTGAACCAGCTTGGTTGTATGATCGGTGTTACCACCCTCGATAACCAAAGCCGTCAATCTCCCGCCCTTTACACATCCTGTATCAAGACCTATGCTGTACTTTTCGACCTGTAGTCCTAGTTTCGCATTATGTCCATATATGACTGTGGTCCGCTCATTTTTGGGTAGCTTGTTCTGGTATTTGTTCCACACCTGGAGAGCCATTAGCAACCATTCAACGAGTCCTGATGCAGCAAGTTTACATACCTTCAACCATACCGTGCCTGTGCCTTCATCACTTGGCACGCCATCCTTTGACATAGTCCTCATGTTCATGACCATAGCGGGATTCTGCTTTTCCAACTCCACGCTTGGAGTTAAGCCTGCATGAACAACGACCACCTCTCCCATATCCCCAATCTTGCCTACCCTCAAAATGACTGGGCAGCCCTTCAACCACTTCATTCTCTCCGGGCCCAGCAGCCTGACCAATGACCTGTCTTTGTAATCTCCGTGGCTGAAACTCTCTTCCTCAAGAGCATCTTCTACCTTTTCTCTTCCCTCGTTCGGGCCTGGCAAATCTGACGTCAGGTGGTCTGCGACCATATCTGCCTGGGCAAGTATAATCCTATCCTCGTGGTTCCCTCTGACGCCCGTCGCGCCCAAACTCATAGCCAGGTCTACCACGCCCGGCGAGTCCGGGCCCTTGGAAATCATATCACCAGCCAAGATCAGATGATCCTTATCCTTATCGAAATCAACCTTTTCCAACAAATTCACCAGCTCGTTCTTCATCCCATGTACATCACCGACGATAACCAATCGGCCCGGGTGTCGGTTCTTGCCTGTCTCGGGAAGATGTTTCGAGGGGAGGTCGAGGACTTGGATCGTGTCGATGAATATCGGCCGCTCATTCAATCCATATTGTCCGGCTTCTGGGTTCTCACCCCCAAGCAGCACATCCTCGGATCCCCATTCCACTACAGACCGGGAAAGCATAATATATACGGTCCATGAGATTCCCAATGCGAGCGCGAGATATATCAGCATCTTGGCTCTCGGCTGCGTCTTCTTCATCTTGATCATCGTCGGCTGTTCGCCCCTGTGCTGAGGCAGTGACGGCATTCGTAGAGCTCTCGACTTCGGCGGGGTGGTTCAGGATCGCGTCGCGCAGAGACTGCCGTGTCGGTGTCTTATCGAGGTCGCAGGCTCAGAGTTTCAATCTTCACCAACCACATCCAGAATGAGTCGATATTCTCTAGAGTGTTGAACTTTTCTTCCTTAACATTTAAACCTCGATGTTCTGTCGTGACGTATGCTTCGAATATGTCGCAAGTTGATATCTTACCCACCTCACTCTGTACGCGGATGGATGACGTCTCCCTCGCTTGGCGTCACAAGCGAAGAAACCCCCTATTCTCACGGGTAGAGGACGAGGCGTATGCAGGATTGAAAGTTATATTGAAGTGCTGCGAATTCAAATATTCTGTGGGCAGTGGCCTGTACCTGAATTTCAAAATTATGCAGGGTTTGCTGAATGAGTCCAGAACGAGTATTGTGACCAATTTATGGGCCAAAGGGCTGTCACGGCCAATTCGGTTGAGAATTCGACGGCGGTAATCGACTAACCATTTGGACTGAGTGATTCAGACATGTACGCTACTTCTTCCAATGTCAGCTCACATTCTACCCAGAAGCTGGTTGTTAATAGACATTAGTCCTTCATCTCTCTACAAGTCTTGTCATATCGTTTTATTTTATTGACGTTCTGTTTTCTTTTTTTTGCTTGCACGTTCACTCTTCCGGGGGCCCTCAACTAGATTGTCAATATCACACTTTTCTGGTTATGACATTATGTCCGCATCATTAGGATAGCATCCGAATATTTAGTCTGATTGACATACCTTAGCCAACTCTATAATCTTTTTAGATTCCCTTATTTCTGCCCTTCATGCCTCAACAACTGCAAGCTTCGACATTTCACGAACGTTAACTCCAAAGAGTTCAGAATGCCTCCCCAACTAGCACTTAACCCCACTAGGGATTGGATCGATAGGTTACCTCACTCATTCTCCGTCATCCATCCCATCCTCGCCTGTGTTGCAGTCCTCGGCATCAAAGCCAACATGGAGAAACGTGGTATTGCGGGGGAAGGTATCTTGCAGGTCTGGTTTCTGCTCTTCTATAGCTGTCTCGGCCTCCTCTCCATGCTTGGCTACTTCAACGGTTATTTCTCCCAGACCATCGTTGTGCTCGACGAAGAAGCATCGCTCACCGAGTGGGTGGACTGCGTCAGAACTAGCATCCGCAACTGGATCTGGACGCACGAGATCATATTCAACTATGTGCCGGATGGAGAAGAAAAGGCTGCCCAACATGAAATGGAGAACTTCGCTGCCTACCTTGCTGATCCGAGCCCCTGCCAAGTCCGCCCTCCCCAGTTTTCACGGAGGTGGAATGCGTTAACAACGGTTCTGTTCTGGGCCGTCACGTGCTACTTGACCCAATATACGTTCCTCCTTTACCAATCTGGGGTCATTTTCGACGGCGTCTCGGGTCCGGCGACTTGCTTTCTTGTTTTCATCCATTTTGGTATCTTGATGTTTGTGGCCATGATGTATCCGGCGGCGAAGAAGGCTGGGAGAGATCATATGATGGGCGTGCTTGGGAGACGAATCAGAAAGCAATGCATCGGATCTGATGAGGAGAAGGGGGGGCTGAGTATGAGAGAGCAGCTGGCTTGGTTTATTGGGGAGTTATTGAAAGAGGAAGATGATTCGGAGGGACTAGCTCGAGAGAGAAGAAAGGTCATCATTAATCCAATCGTGAAGCAAATCAGATGTCCGGCTTCATGTTGAGCTAGCGAGGAAGGATACTCTTCATGTACGCAGTGCGCACACATTTCTGGTTTCCTGTTTAGGTCAGAGATTGTTGGGAAGGGTATATAATGGATGTGGATAGTTGGTATATTAAAGATAGGAAATGGGAGTGAATAGTTTGTTCTGAACTCCTAAGGTATGAAAGTCTAAAGGTGATGATTTGGAGAGCCCCCTGCTAACATGGACCGAAGGAAAAGACCTACGAGCCCAAGTCTCCATATTCCAAGCCCATCGCGACGGAAGCTGTCCTCGAGTGGTGAGAGTTCGACCTCAAATTCGAGTTCAAGCACAAATACTAGTACCAATACAAACATCAGTGCCAGTACTGGGCTGTATCGTCCGAAGAAACGATAACAGTATAAAAAAATATGACAATCATAGATAAAATTCGACAACAAGCAGATGAAATTCGACAATCACAGATAAAACTCTAAGTGGTCCGTCATTGTCTGCCAAGTCCTCTCCGCCCGTCAATTGCTTTATGACCTCATCCATTAGACCCTTCATTTGCGCGTCAAGGGGCCCGCCTCTGCAACACGGCTCTCTGTACGCAGCGACGTTTCTCTGGCTGGGGACACGGCCCGCTCTAAGAGCAGCCATCATGCGTCTCCGCGCATCCATACATAATATCACTTAGGCGCGTCACATACATAAATTCTGCCTTCCATTATGAAGACATGCTGTAAGTCATCGATCTTCCCCTCTTCATAAAGCTTAATTGCAGCCTTGATATTGGTATGCTGTTCTTTGCGTTCAAGGCAGACAACTGCGTTAGTAAACGCGACCACCTCGGTCACTCGCGCCAGGTGTTCGAACGGGATCTGCCCGGCATGTTAGCGAACACTAAAAGGAAGGAGGCAAAAGAGGAAGGAACCTTGTCGTATGTAGACCTCTGCCGAGCGTAGTAGCCACACACTTTATCTCCAGAGGACTTCTTACACTAATGTACGGGAGAACACAACCTCCTTTGTATTTATATCATAGAATAATCTCCTCAGTTTGAGGTTACCCTTGCGAAGAATATAAATATGAAGAAATATTCACCACTAAAATACTATCATATATTTAGTTTGGCATTACCAATCACCTCATTTAGATTTCTGCAAATCTCACCTTATAAACAAGTCCTTCACTTTGCTTGTTGGCTCCATCTCTGGTATTCTCTGCCTATACCCCACCGAAAGAGAGCCATGATGTGATAACTATTGATATCTCGCCCCATATTAATCAGGATAGAAAAAGATTTTCTATGTATCTGCGGAGAACATTGCAGGATCACAAAGGTCACACTGCTCGACGACAATTTGAGACATTCCTCGCAACTTCGAAAGTGTTCGTTTTACTCAATATAGATCTGAGGATTGATTTGATAGGGCGTCTAGAATATTCAGGAATGAGCTTTATAAATTCCCAGAAATTGGAAGGGAATAGTATGTGTGGGTTGCAGAAGATTCTCAGATGGACACTCACAAAGTCACAATCGGCCATGAGCGAGTTTACAGATCCGGGCTCTGTAAAGTTCAAGAACCAGACTTAATCCCCCATTGAGAGTGTTGCTCCCCTTAAATAGTAGATGTGATTTGGTCTGTTGAGGGGTTCCTCTTTTTGTGAACACCTCGAAATCTCCGAAATTTCCTAGCACCGGGAGCCACGCATGTTTTACCAAGCGGTTCGTTGCCTTTGGTACGAGCATGCGGGACTTTACCACCAGAGGCAAATTTCGGCCTGTAGAAGAATCTTTGGCAAAATAGTACGCTGATGAGATCCAAGACCTCGAGGATGAAATTATCAGACATGCCGCTTTCTCGCGGGCAGCTTCCTTGGATCTCCAGTATAGTTTCCTTTTCCTACTTCCCCCCACGGTGGGTTTTGAGATTGAGTAATTTCAAGCTTCGGTCACGATATGAATCATTGAGTTGGGGGAGAAATTCAGGAAAATCAGGAGCCTTTGACATATCAGCCGTGACACAAATTTGCAACCACAGCAATCAAGACACAACCAACGGCCTTGCCGTCGTTGTACCTTGTGAGCTAATCAAAGGCTTCCCGCTGGGGTCCCTCCGCTAGAGCGGTGGTGATTGAAAGACGATTTCTGTATCGCTTTGACAACTCCCTCTTGAGTCTTGAGCATCTTCCAGAAAACACAGGGCCGACTGTCAGCTCCGGACCATCCGAAACCTGGTATGGCACAAAGTACATATAAACATATGGGTAATTGACTCACCTCAAACTCTACCGCACTTAATATTCCTCTTCCCTCCCTTTCATGCCCGTCCTTCTTTGCCCTATTCGATACTTGGGTCTCCAGAGTCGATCATCTCCAGGTTTTCTTCATCGGACGTCCCCGAAACGTTGGCGGAGCCCCACCGTGGTCCAGATCTTTTCCCGCTCCCGCCTGACAGCGGACCTATGGCGTTTTAGGTGCGAACAGCGGGGTTTTCTCCAATCACGTGTCCCGCCATGACCCCGCTACCACTTTTCCCTGCCCCGCTATCAATCGCGTTACTGGGGTCTCCAGGGCTACTCAAGTTCCTTATAAGTTCCAAGGTAAAATCCCATCCTCTTTTTTTCTGCGATCGCTTTTTTCTTGCGCTCGCATTATCAAACAAGTCAATGCGATCAAGCCGGTTATAACATTTCCAGTGAGCGACTTGGAAGTCTTTGCGCTCATTGTGCTCTGGGGAGGAAGAAAGGCTTCGCTGGGTGCGATAAGAGTCTTGACATCATTTCCGACGTCGATATAATACCCTAATTTTTCTTTTAACCACGGCTTCAAGCTCTGAGGCGAGCGTGCCACTTCTTGTATACGCTTCTTCCGACGACGAGGACTTTTGTTGGAGGGTTTCTGGCGAAAGCGAAGGGGAAAGACAAAGCGCTATGGATTCGAAGACCGCAGATACGAAAACCACGGCGATCGAGACGCATGATCGTGCGCTTGAAAATGGAGAGGATTATCGCAGGTCTAGCGATGGATTGGAGATTAATGAACATGGAAATGGGACTACTGAGACGAATAGCGACGAGCTAAGGGCCGCGAATAGCGGAGGAGAAGCCGTCGATGCGGTTGTTCTAGAGCAAGCTATCGAGGCTCTGGAGTCCAAGAAAACGAAATGGTATGCGTATATGACTACGAAGGAGTTTTGGGCTGTGTTGCTTCTTGGGTACGCTCTTTTCTATGTATTCATGGCAGGATACTGATCATCAAACAGACAAGTCCTCGCTCTCTGCATCACAGCAACAAATACATTCTCCACCCTCCTCGTCAACAAGGGAACTTCTATCCCTGCCTTCCAGACCCTCTTCAACTACGTCGTTCTCACCGCTATATACACCACATATACCGTCTTCACCTACGGCCCCAAGAAATACTTCAAGCTCCTCTTTGTCGATGGATGGAAATACATCATCCTGTCGTTTATGGACGTTGAAGGGAACTACTTTACCGTATTGGCCTACCGATATACGAACATTCTTTCCGCACAACTGCTGAATTTCTGGTCCATCGTCTGTGTAGTGATTGTTTCCTTTGTCCTCCTACACGTACGCTACAAATGGGCCCAGATTCTCGGGATCCTGATCTGTTGCGGCGGTATGGGCATCCTTCTCGCATCCGACCACATCACGGGCTCGAACGGTGGCGATCCGCCCACGCAGCTGAAGGGCGATCTCTTCGGTCTCGCTGGCGCAACTTTCTATGGCCTCTCTAACGTCTTCGAAGAATGGTTCGTGAGCAAGAGGCCGATGTACGAGGTCTTGGGCATGTTAGGTTTGTTCGGAATCATCATCAACGGGGTCACGGCTGCGATCTTCGACCGCGGATCTTTCCAATCCGCAACCTGGGACGGGCAGGTCGGTGGTTATATCGTCGGATACACCATAGCGCTAGCCCTCTTCTACTCCCTTGCCCCGCTCATCCTCCGAATGGCATCCGCCGCGTTCTTCGATATATCCTTGCTCACGGGCAATTTCTGGGGCGTTATTATTGGCATTCATGTTTTTGGACAGACGATCTACTTCCTATATCCCATTGCGTTCGTGCTGATCATCTTGGGTTTGATCACGTATTTCCTAGCGGGAAGCATGCTGGGCGACGCGAAGAAACCGTGGCTTGGCAAGAATCAGGAGAAGGGAGTTGCGGGTATAGGGACGGCGAAACTGAAGGCCATTAAGAAGGCAAGACGGGAGGGCATGCTGACTGGAGAGCATGTCGTATAGGTTCGTTGTCTTTTTTGGAATTGCGGGGAAGCGTCGAGTTCAGGAATCGTTTTACATATCTCGTTATATGTTTCGTTTTCATGCCATCTCTTTATATATACCATAATACCACGATCTCAGAATACTTACTAAAGCATCTCTACATACCTGGTCATTATTGAGTTCGCCTCCCCATGCTACTGCCTTGGAGATCCACTACCTAGGTACCTTATATATACTCCACTCCCTTCCCTATTCCCTTCCTAATCGTCAAAAGAGAATAGAGAAATCACTATGGTACAAGATTCCCGAGTCCCCAACTTCGTAGAATACTAAAGTCATCTAATATCTAAGTTACTTTAGTAATTCACCTTTTTGACCGGCAGCTTGTACGTTGTGACAGAAATACGTTTTATCTGACAGAGAGCACACGAAAGATCAACTCTCGTTCCCCCCAATACCTTCCATTAATCACTTTACCTAACTACTTCCTTCACAACAAACACCACGATGTCAACCCCAGACCAGCATGCTTGCCCCAAGCCTAGTTGTAATATAACGTTCGCCAGTGTCCAAGATATCTTCCAGCACATACGGAATTCACATTCCAGTTCAACCTCAATCAAATCACTCTCAGCCTGGCAGTAATTATTCTGCCTGCTCTTAAACGTGCCCAGACACTTCCGCAGAAGAGAAGGTTAGAAAATGCATGTTTATAATAGATGAGAGAAGTCACTGATTATTCGCTTTAGCACTGTCAGAACGACGTGTTAGCCTGAGATTAGGAGTTATTCAAAGGAGGGTTGAGATGTTGAGGTTTACTCCTCAATATCTAAGTAAGTCCTTTATGCAAGACTTCTGGCTTCCTAGAATACTCGTAAACTAAGTCTCGGGCGGAAATAATGCAGCAAATTCTGGCTCAGATACCTTTTCAAGTTCGAATCCCGATGAAAGTAGGTCCACAAGTATACCTCTCGAACACAATGGGGCTCACGATACTATTCCTTAATCCAGCTCAGAGCTCAAGCCATGGGGACCCCTTTTTAAGCGAGCCCCTACCTAACCAATTATTTCCTAAAACAGAAATCTCATACCAAAGCTCAGCTCCCACGATGCAGAATAATGAAGGAGATCGGGTATATGCATATTTTAAAACTATGGGAAGAAAGTAAGATATGTCTGTGGTCTCTCTATATTATCTTAATAATGGTTTCAAGGATTGGGCTGGCTACTTGAATGATTAGTTGTTGGAGCGAAGGTTAGAGTAAGGTAAAAAGGGGATGATGGTTCTATGAATGGAGAAATGCTTGGGTCTGAGACTGTGAAGACTATTTTATTGAGGCATAGCTATCAAGCAGGTCCTACGCTTTGAACATCTGGGACCAAACGCTCCATCAAGTCGTTTTTGGAATTTGGAATGTAGTTGTGACCCTATGAACACTCGACCTCATTGTATTCCCTCAGAATCAAGTAAACTAACAAGAGCCAAGACCTAGACCCCATTTTTAATATCCATTTCTCAATCATCAAAAAAGTCATGACTCAGGACTCAGGGGTTCACCCATCAAAAACCAGTTCCTCACGTACTACCCATCTTTTTATCTATAAGGAGACCACTACCAAGCTACCTTAGCCAGCAGCCCCCGAGGCCACCTACGCACAGCCCACTTTCTCGCCTCATCTAGGAAGAGAAGACCCAACCCAAATGCCACCGGTAGGAAGAAATGTTCTGCCGGGACTCGGCTCGTGGCGAGCACCTCCTGCAGCTTCGGGATATAGAGCCAGAAGATGGCCATAACGAGGGCAAATGCTATAGCTGGAAACAGGTACAGGTTTTGTGTTGCTTTGTTGAATGCCGGTGGGTGTTGGAAGATGCTGAGCCGGCGGGTGCGGAGAGCCATTAGGGCGAACCACTGCATGACGACGAGGTTGACAAAGTATATACTGGAGGCTTCGTTGAGAAGGGAGGTAGATTCAGCCTGGTCGATGGTTGGGGGTAGATTACCGTAGCCAAACCAGAGGTAGCTGAATCGGATGCCGTTCCGTTGGAGATACCAATAGGACATGGTGAAAGACATCGTGGTTTCGAAGATTCCGACTGCGCCGTACGATTGCAGCAGTAGTTTCCAGTCCACAAGGCGGTCGACGCCGGGTTTGCGGGGCCTGCGGAGAAGGACATCGGCCTCTGGAGCTTCGTATGCAAGGACGGTTGCGGCAGCACAATCTGTGAAGCAGCTTTGGTGTTGTCAGTACACGAGGACTAAAGGAAGATGTGGTAAAACCTACCAGATAATAATCATCAGGAAAGAAGACAGGACTTGCGGTAGTCCAAAGATGACACTAGTCATAACAGGCCAGAACTCCGAGAAGGAACCGGCCGGAAGCAAGTATGCAATCGTTTTCTTCAAGTTGTCAAATACTACCCTGCCATACTGAACAGCCTGCACAACTGCACCGAAGGACTCCAAGAGTACCATGTCAGCTGCTTCAATAGCGATATCCGAACCGCTTCCAAGAGCAATACCAATATCGGCAGCCTTGAGAGAAGGGGCATCATTAACGCCGTCGCCGGTCATACCAACAATCTCACTGCGAGATTGAAATTCCCTCACAATCCGGAGCTTCTGCTCTGGGGTTGTGCGAGCGAAGACTATCTCGTCATATTTGCATAACTGATCCCACTGATTGTCGTTGAGGGTTATCAATTCAGGGCCGCTTAGAACAATTGAAGACGTAGTGGAGTTGGAATACTCCTCGATTTTCTTCTCATCGTCGGATACAGTAGTTGGGCTGATGCCATCTCTGGAAAGAGCGGAGATGTTGTTAACCATATGTGGTGGGGCTGTGATAATGCCACATTCAGCTGCAATGGCTTGGGCTGTGAGAGCGAAGTCTCCAGTAACCTATTTATATATTAGAGCAATAACCTAGAGATATTATGCGACATACCATGAATATTCTGATACCCGCACCGCGGAGCGTCGATACAACATATGGGATCTCGTCACGAGGCGGATCTACAATACCAACAATGCCGACCAGTGTAAGGCCTGATTTAGCATGATGCATCACTTCATCTTCGAACTCGGCAGATGCAGGCGCAGCTACCATAGTCTCCTTGTAAATTACCTTTCGTGCCAGAAGAATCACCCGCTTGCCTTGGGATGACCATGTATTCTTGATCTTTTCGATGGTGGTACGTGTAGCATCGTCGAGAACCTTGGTCTCACCATCAATAGATATATACTTAGAGCATCGGCCTATCAAGACATCCGGTGCTCCCTTAATAGTCAGAAGACTATGGCCATTAGTATAAGTATTTCTTTACAAAGCCTTGCGTACTTACATATCATCAGGACGGAAGGTAGCGGCTTCGGTAGACGGTAAAGCCAATTTCAGGCCTTCTTCCTCTGCTAGAGCCAATACTCTAATCATATACTTATTTTTGCTGTTGAATGCAAGTTCGAATGTTTTCTTCCACATTCTTCGAAGCTCCGAGACGGATCCTAGAGATTCTGATAGTCTTAAAACAGCTTGATCGGTAGCATCTCCGTTAATCTTACGGTCATGAAGAGGGAGGTGTTGTGATGCCGCATCAAATTCCCCTGAGTTGCAGAGGCCTGCAATTGCTCGTAATTGGTCAACAGCATTAACACCATTCCCTTCATGGCGACGTTTTATCATTTCATCTCTTGCCGATTCAGGTGTCATATTATGAGTTCCGATGCTGGTTTCAGTAACGTACATTTTGTTCTTGACGCCACGTTAGCAGCTGAGGTAGGAGAGGAATCATTTATACTCGCTTTCGTGAGGGTTCCCGTTTTATCAGAACAAATAACGCTGACAGATCCGAGGGTTTCCACAGTCTTCAGAGATTTGCAAAGAATTTTGTTTTGTCGCATAACATTTGCAGTAATGGTCAAGGAAGCAGTCAGGGCAATCGGAAGACCCTCAGGTATAAATGCAATAGCCACAGAGACACAGTTAACGATCAATGTTGGGACATTGATCCAGTCTGGGTGTTTTCGGCGTAGATAGGCAGCCCTAGAAGACTTAGAAGCGGTATATCGTGACAGAAGTGGACCTTACCAGACGATGATCACAATAAGGATCATGGTGAACATGATAGAACATATAAAAAGCACAAAGTTGAAGATTTCTTTTTCCAAGGGAGTAAGGCCAGTCTTTGGTGTGTTGGTCAGTTTTGCAATCCTGCCAAACACAGTATCGTCACCCGTAGATACGACTACTCCGATACCACTGCCAGATATGCAATGTGTTCCTTGCATGCCAATGCACTTTGTTTCAAGGTAATTCTCATCAGTGCTGTCGACAGTGCCGGGCAGTGGAAGTGACTCCCCTGTAATACGTCAGTTGTTGATCGCAAGCTACAGACTGAGGCAACACGTACCGGTAAGAATAGATCGATCAAACTTCGCATCAGATGAAATCTCAACAAACCTTACATCAGCTGGCAACTTATTCCCAGATTTGATGTAGAGGATATCACCAGGGACGATCTCACTTGCCACGACAGTTATCTGTGCCCCGTCCCTAAGGACCAAACAACTATCAGGAAGCATGGTCGTGATTGAGGCCATAACCCTAGATGAAGACCAGTCTTGCCATGCGTTGAAGCCTGCCTGAATAAAAAATACTGCCAAAAGAACGATCGCAAGTGCCAAGTTCGCAGTCGAGGGTGGTTGACCGAGAGGTTTCCACGATACAAACACGAGAATAGAACCGACCAAGAGAATAGCTCCGAAACCTTTGAAGAAATACCCAAATATCTGTTGGAAGTAGTGTGTCGGCGGAGGGGATGGCATGTTCTTGCCATATTCGCCGAGTCTTCGTTTGACTTGATCTACTGAGAGACCTTGACTAGGAGAGACGGATAGACGAGTGTATATTTCGTTGGGAGATAATATGTGCCAGTCGATTGTTTCAAATTCTATTCGGAATTCAGATTAATGATGAGGCAAGAGGGCACTGGAGACGTACCTCTTGCAATAGAACTCTTTGCTTTTTGTATCTCTGCTGCACCTTTTTCTTTGCTCTCGGCGATTTGGTAAGAGACTGTGCGATATTCGATTGGGAGAGCGGATGATGGATCTATGGAACCTCTTCTGCTATGTATGCTGCTGATAGAAAAGCTCGAATTTGAACGGTGAAGTGGAGGTTGCCTTGGCGCAGCTTCAACGTCGACGTCAGTCCACTGAATCCGTAGATCCTGTGTCTTCGCTTCTTCACATTTGACCATTTTGTCTTCTGTAGTTGTTCCGCGATTCTGAGACTGGGCGAGGATAAAGAGGAGCATAACGAGTAGCGTTGGGCTATAAGGCTTATCTACACTACTGCAAAAAGACTGGGGATGGGGGGGTTGAGAGGAGGCGAGTGACTGCGAAGAGGTGAAGGTCGATATGTGGGAAAGACGATCAGGATATGAAGTGTTAAAGCCCTTGCCCAAAGTTTGCAAGTTATGTCTTCATTTAAGAGCAAGACAACAAAAAGAGAAGAGGAAGTCAAGGTTTTAAACTCCCGCAAGATCATCTAACCATCGTTACGGTAGATTGTGATTCCAACTGGCCTTGATCACCAACATTACCTTGGCGGGTGGAGCTACTCTTCCAGACTGACAGCTTAACAGCTTGACAGCTCGAGGACACAATGACATACGGGGTATAAAATCCCGCATAGAGACAGTAAATTGAAGCTATGCTCAATAATGACCAATTTACAAAGAAGCAATCTTTATTCGTGACTGGGTGGATGGTATTACGTTATGAGGGATTGAACTACGTGTGCCAGAATAGCCAGATGCCACCCTCACTAGAGTACTGGCAACCAGGAGGTTTG
The DNA here is from genome assembly GCF_003019875.1 of Amorphotheca resinae ATCC 22711. Taxonomy (NCBI): domain Eukaryota; kingdom Fungi; phylum Ascomycota; class Leotiomycetes; order Helotiales; family Amorphothecaceae; genus Amorphotheca; species Amorphotheca resinae. The sequence continues at coordinate 3,803,573 of NW_020194471.1, forward strand.
AAAAAATCGCATTGATTTCTTTCTCCAGTCATCACCGTTGAGCCGGCTAATTTACTGACACGATGTACCGAGTATTATTGACGTACAATCTGACCTCCAGCCGCCCAATATGAGGATGCCGTGTGAAAACAAATCCCTCAGCCGAATCTGAGCCGCTGGCCTAGCCGCCAGGGTAACTAACAAGTTTTCTTTTCACAGCCTTCAAAAGCCAAACTCGAAGAAGAAACAAAGCTGCATTGTGCGGGGGTATAGAGAATATTTTGATAAACTTGACAAAAACATTCAGTAAAATCCCGCAAGAGATCCTTGGCAGCGACACGGCACGTGGTAATTTCCCTGTTCTTGAGGATGGAATATATCATCTGGGCCTACCTGTATTTGGGTAGATAGAATGTGAACGCAGATACTGATAAGGTAAGGTATGTTGGTTTAGACTGAAGTCTGTTGCACAATGTCGGGTAGATTCTGTCAGCCTCTTTCAAAAGAAGCCGTTGAGAAACATCGGCCTCGCTTAGGTAGGGGACCGACATCCAACGTCGATCCTGGCGCTCTTCGTAAGAAATTTCTTACCGAGAAGTTGTGACATGACACATTGTAAGCATAGTCTGGTTTACATAAAGAGGTGATTCCAGTTACGCGATCGTTCGTCTGAAGATACTCTGGAATGTTGTCTTCTGAAGTACGGATAGACAAATCCGCGTAACGACCGAAGGGGTTATCCCGCAATCCAAGTGTGTATGCCATTGAAGTCGAATCAAATGCGAATCCCATTCCGGAATGAAGCTGCAGCAACGAGGCTAAGTGCAGGTGCAAACTGACCATCGGCATTGGATATAGATCATATAAGGGACCTTGAGGGCATAGGGCTTGCCAGGCAAGTTCCATAGTAGCGAGGCTGTCACTAAGACTAGATACTGTCCAAGATATTTCGTATTTCTGAAAAGATTCTAGTCTTTCAATCGATGTTGGCCTTATTCGAAGAAGATGGTGTTCCAGCTGAGTCCTGAGTCCTGAGTCCTGACTGAGAGTGCCGATACACTCTTCGAGAGCAAAGCCATAGGTTTTTGGAGCGTTGGATCAAGAGACAATGGGTCGAGCCACTCATGGGTAACAAATCAGATTTTGTCAACTCGGATGACGGATTCGGGATGTTTATATCTCCTCTTCTTTCGGAATATATTAGCACGTTCACCATAAAAGACCTTCGATATTTGAAACGAATTCATCAAGGAAAGCATTTGGGACCCTTGATAGCAAAAAGATACTCTTCTTCATCGGTAGGAGTATTGCACACCCCTTTAGACCCGTCGGGCCTCTACTCTACTCAATATTGCTCTAACGGGGGGTCACCATCGATTAGAGCCTTCATAAACTTTGCTCTCTACTTGAAAAAATATACAGTTGCGAGACAGAGAATATTGGAACGCCAATTTCTAGGGAGGATTGTTTTATCTTCTGATATGAAATCCTATGTATGTGATAGCAAAATGGCGACCTACCAAAGTTGCATCTCATCTCAATAAGGTAGAAAGGGGGTTGATCACGTGAAATGTTCACAATGCAACCATCTAAGTGGGAGTAGATAAACACTTTCTATATATCAACTTGTAATCTTCTACTATACATACTCAAGTTATATACCCAAGCAAGCGTAGGATAGATAATCTTAAAGATCTCGTAGAATCGCTATACAAAGGTAGGTATGCTAAAAGCAAAAGGGCTCGTCACATTCCCAAGCCATAGCGTCCTCTCACTTCCTCCTTTCTTCACAACACCCATCCTCAAATTCACTCTTCTCCCTCCCTTAGACCGTGACCGATATCGTCAAATACGCAAATTCGTATTCAAACCAGTCAAACTGTCAAGGCTCATCTTTTGAACCCCTTCTTCTTAACGCAGCCTGTTAACTAACATCTCTCATCTAGATAGAAGATACACACTCATTTAGTTTCTTGATTTTCCACCCATCTCATCTCTCACGACCAAAAGAAAAAAAGAAAAATCAATCTAGGCTTTACCGTCCCCTAAAGCTAACACTACTCCTAACGAACCAAAAAAGAAAATGAAAAATTAAAAGTAAAAGAGCAAGTATGAATGATAGTATACTATCGAGGCCGCGTGGGGGTATCAACGAATCAAATCGCTCTTTATTGATTGTTGATTGTACAGGATAGAGGGTAAGTGATCAGATTTCCTTGTGAGCCTTGACAGCTTTACAAACAATTTTTTACCCCTAAATACTTGCCTCCTTTGTTTGGGAAGGGAAGGGGTGCATGGGTGCCTATTCGGGTTTGCTGGGTCGATGATCTAGGCAGGACATTACTGATTTGTAGTCGTTATCAAAGTGGCAATGCATGCCTCGTGTCCTGAAGGACAGCGTATTATTTCATGCAATGAGCCACTACTCTGCTGTTCTGCTTTTCAAGTCGAGTAACATGCGTCAAATCCACGAGGTTACAGCGAGACAGGTCAGAAGCATTTCGAAACAAGATGGTATCAAGGTTATGTCATTCATTTCTGTATGAGCTAATGTCATGCAATTAATCCGTATTCCTTCCCACTAGACGCCCACGTCCAGACCACCCCAAACGCCATAAAAGCAAGAGTACCGTTTGACATTCCGACATTCCACCATATCAGCCAGCTCAGATCCCATTCTGCGAGGACCATCCCAAACGTAAATCCAATGTACCCCTCCCGTAAACAGGATGCTAGACCGTCTGCAATAGACTATCAAAGGTAACAGATGCACATCAAAATCCAGCAGTACCGAGCCATCGTCGAGATTGTGATCGAATAGTGGTGAGCTGGCTGAGATGGGGCGAGTATGTGAGATGATTTAACCACCGAAACCGTAGAGGGTACGGCCTTGACGCTTGAGAGCGTAGACAACATCGAGGGAGGTGACGGTCTTGCGCTTGGCGTGTTCGGTGTAGGTGACGGCATCACGGATGACACCCTCAAGGAAGGTCTTGAGAACACCACGAGTCTCCTCGTAGATCACTGAGACGCGTCAGTACACTGGTATGGGGAGCGCGACGCGACGAGGGCAGTCACTTACTGGCTGAAATACGCTTGACACCACCACGACGAGCGAGACGTCTGATAGCGGGCTTGGTAATACCCTGGATGTTGTCACGAAGAATCTTGCGGTGACGCTTGGCTCCTCCCTTGCCAAGACCCTTTCCACCCTTTCCGCCTGTAATGGATCGCGTCAGTATAGTTCATGATCAAAGGCGACGACGAGGTGCAAGAAAAAGCGCGATGTTGTTGTGAGGTTGAGGTGGAGGTTGAAGTCGAAGTCGCGTTCTATTGGTTGGTCGACACGATCCATGATGCGAACAGCAAGACAGGGGATCTCCGACCGAAGAGGCGACGACGATGACAACAATGCGCGTACACAAGAGATAGAGAAGAGTACTTACGGCCAGTCATGTTGAAGGTGTTTTAGAAGTAGTAAGGAGTTGTTTGGTGATGAAATAACGCGTCTTGTAGACGGATTTGATGGAGTTGTAGATGGAGGTGGGATGATGTGACGGATATTGGGGAGGTGTAAGAAGTAAGAAGAGAGAAAGACGGCGAGGGAAGAAGCGAGTTTAAAGAGGGCGAACTGGTGATCTGGAAAGGGCCTTTTGCAAAACGTGGCGCTAGTCCCGAACGAGCGAGCGTTTTTCAAAGGGCTGACTTTCGAGTGATTTCCTCAGCAGAAAGTCTAAAGTTCCCAGATCACTCGGCACGGGCGCTTTCCAGTTAACCGCGTTTTGGGCCTCTGCTCGCCCAGGGGGTTTGGCCTGCCTCGGCTTAAGCGAGCAATAGCGCGTCTCGTCTCTCGCCCCTCATCACAACAACCCGCCGCGTCCACGAAAGCTCCATATTGCCTCTTCTTCCCACCTTCACACTTTTCTGGATCCTCCATTGGAACACGTTGGCATAATAACATCACCATCCTCTCTCTTATACTACGATCGATCTGTCGACGCGGATCACGGAGCATTGACCCCTTGGACCTGGATATGTTCTACTCGTACGAATCCAGAGGGGTTGTCAGAGAGTTGAGTTCATGCCTTGCTCTATCACGACAGGAACAATGATTAAAACCCCCTGGCTTCTTGCCTATTTCTGTTTGCTCTTTCTTCTAGTCCCCCACTTCCAGCTGTTTCATTAGTGCATATCTCGACGTTAAATGGCTACAAGTGCAAGCAAGGCGACATTCATCAAGATCGTGACCCAGTCTAGTCAGGACGCTCCAATACTACACACGATTTCGATATCCTATATGCCTCGCATTTGCCCTAACGGTTGATGGCTACGCGTTGTGTGGATATATTGGGGGGCTTGGGAGGATAGGAGATAGTTCTCGACGGAGCAGATGATAAGGAAGTCAAGAGACATTTGGATTCACATGGTTTGAAACATAATTGTGGGAGGGCCAGGTTGAGCCGTCAGGTCAGCTACCACTTGTTACTTGTTGGAAGTATCGACGAGGGCACGGAGATCAATCAGACAGACACAACCTTGGATAAGGGAGAAAATGTGTTGGATAAGAGGGGTCCGTTACGAATTAATCCCGCGGAACATGGAAGATTCCATTCGGTTTCTGGGACAGGAATGATCGAGGCGTTCGAGACCTTAGCCGATTGAATTTGATGAATTCCAAATCCAAGATGTCAGAACAGGGTCAATAACGAATTTCGTTCTCGCCCTTATGTACTGAATCGTCCTTCCATTCTGCTGGCCACGTCTGCCTGCTCATTCTCATGCATCGACGCTCACCCATGATATTATTTATATGCCGCTTCCCTCAACGTCTGTCCCTAATCATTGTAAGATCAGTCCCTCGAGATAGGCGTTCGCCGCCCATAGATAGGATTCAAAGTCGGGCCCGAGAATCATATCTGAGCTCCAACCGTGTAGGCCACGATAGACAGACATCCTGCAGTCATTTCGTACCCGCATCTAGCGAAGATAGCGAGAAGTTATCCTCAAATCCGCCACCCCAAGAGCCTCTAGGCATCCATGAAGTATTATATCGCCTCGCGCCTTCTCAGCCTTTACAAATACTTCTTCCCTGCAGCCGCTACCCTGCTTCTAAACACCGGACTGCGGACCGGCATATTGACCTGATAGAAAGGGTTCATAATGGTCTTAACCCAGTTTTCGTAGACTTCTGTGAAGAACTGCTTGATGGCCTCTTCGGTCTGCGGCGATGTGGGGTTCGCAGCTATCGATGTGCTTGCTCGAGTCGTGGTTGAGGAAGCTGGCTGAGAGGGCGCATGAAGGAGGAGGAATTTGACATCTGATTTCGTCAGTAGAAGTTGCATGGCGAGTGAAGAGGAGGGGGATGGGTAGTTAGCCTTACTGCCGCCAGTCATCCAGCAGGAGACATAGTTATTGTAGAAGCGATCAATACACTTGAGATACCTCCCAAAAAGTCAGTAAATACAAGAATTCAGGATAAGAAGTCAGCGTACATCTGCCCATGGCCCCATTGCACCTCCTCTACGATATCCAGACTGCTATGCACGATGAACTGATTCATATGCCGAGCCTGCTCCGGGAACCGCGCAATCCCATCTCCGCCCTGCTTCGCAGTGCCAAACTCATATTCGAAGAGAGGGTTATCCTGCGTGCCAATTATGGCAAAGTAATATGACATCTTTGTCTCCGTTCGTCGAGTCTGAGGTCTGGATGTTGCGCGGTGGAGTTCGCGGAAGATGGAGCGACGCGAGCGCTGATTGGACGCTTTGTCTCCGGCCTAGGGTCGATTATTTTCTGAGCATCGTTCGACGACCACCTCCTGCAAGGCCAACATCAACAAAATGTTCGGAGCTTTCAGACCTACGAACGCACTGTCGGGCGGTCTTCTCTGGTAGGTTATAATCATCTCTATTCAATTGATGCGGTTAGGGCTTTGCTGACGGTGATTCGTGAAATAGGAAGATCCCATGGCGACTCTCGAAGTTCCAAAAGGCACGACAACGGAAACGTCTCCGCGCTGTTGACAACGTGGTCGCAGTTGTGGATAGAGCTCTGGCTAAGCAGGGTATTACTACGAAGGCTGTGGAGAGATGGAAGGAGGAGATGCCAATTGAGCAGGAGATGCTGCCGAAAGACAAATACACCATTTTCGACCGGAAGGAGAAGAAGTATAGAAAGGGCATCCATAGTGAGTTCCCAGAGAGTAATCATCTGCAAGGTCGGAAGTATGCTAATGAGATGGCAGAGCTGCCGAAGTGGACCAGAGTGTCGCAACGAATCAACCCTCCCGGTTACTGAGCAGTTGGAGCATTTGGACGAGTGTATCATACTTGGGATGTAGAAGTATGCATGGGCGGCGTTATGGAATCAATGTATATCAGATGGAATTCCCTTGCACAAGAGCTCGTGTGTGTTCGAGTCAACCATGATTGGACTGGAAACAATTTTTCCGTAATCTCATGAGTAAAGGTGAACCCAAGATTTTCCCAGACGCCTGAACACCTTTTAGAAAGCGTCTAAATTTATCTACCCTTCCCATATTCCTCTTCTTCCTTCATTCTCTCCGCTTGGATTGCTCTGCCAAGACCTCCTCTACCCTAAAAGATTGCAGTCAGTATTTGTATGCACTCACGAGTTTTGTTTTCAATACCTCATCATATTCCTCCCGGTACTCATCGCGCACTTGGCCGCCAGATTTTCCCCTTCCATATTGCCTTCCCTCCTGGAACCCAGGATCTAAATCTGTCCGAATGATGCGCTCATCAAGCTTTGTACCACCGATGTATTTCATGCAGTCGAGCGCATCCTGATGCGTATAATATTCAACAAAGCAGAATCCACAAGGTGTCTTGTTGAACCTATCCAATCCCATAATCAAGCGCTTGATCTCACCGCATTTCGCAAAGAGTTCGTGAATCTGCTCTTCAGTTGTGTAGAAGGACCTGCATAAGGCGTGAGCTCTAGCTTGACAAGGCAGAGACAAAGGCGGCTTACAGGTTTCCCACGTAAAGGGTAGTAGCATCTTTTAACGGATCTTCAGCTGGCGCCTCCGGTGTCCTCTCTCTTCCATCCTCAGGGTCTCTGTCGTACTTGCGCTTCCTGTTCTGGAAGGGAGGGTTCATTGTCAATCCTGCGCTCAATTCCATGAGACAAAAAAAGGGTCGCATAGCTTACTCTGTTCTGGTAATAAGCACTTGGCTTATCCAGCCGCTCAACAGTGTTTCGTACTGCGCCTGGCATTTTTGTGGTACTACAGTCGGGAGTTAAAAGAAAAGCTGCTTGAGTTCTTTGAGAGCTGTTTCGCGACGCGCTAGCGCTTCCCTTTGGCACGTCAACCCGAGAAAATGTGAGCTCGGCCCATCCCTGTCAACAACTCCAACTCACCACATCACCAACCTGCCAGCAACCAACTCAGCAGCAGTCAAGTTTACGTTCCTCTCGAATTGATAGTCCATGATCTAGCCATAGATTCAAAAAGGTTGCAAAGCTTCCCGAAGCTCTGAAGGCGGCTGGGCTATAGGCTTCCAAAATGCCAAAGGTCCTCAATTACACCCCAGCTTGGCTTTCCAAGCCAAATCCTGGCCATGAGATCTTTGTTCCCTCAGCCAAACAATCAGATTCCTCGTCTCTTCTGGTGGGTTCAAATGGCAAGAGAAATGCAAAGCCTGGTCCTCGTCGAACGATTGCGCAGAGGGGAACGGAGGTGTTTATTGCCGTTGGAAAGGAGATTCGATGGGCCGATCTTGTTTACTTGAAGGAAGCGTGGGAGGACAAGCAGCAAAGAGAGAAAAGTTCTGGGAAGGGAAAGGATACGGATAGTCAGTATGGAGACAATCATGCCCAGGGCTATCGGGTATGTCTCCAAAGGTCCCCTCCCTTACTCGCAAAATGCTGATTTCCCCAGACTATCAAAACTACGGTTGCGGACGATATACGACAGTTGATAATCTCTCCGAACGCCAACTATCTTGCGATCCTCACTACACATACTGTTCATATTGCCATCTTGCCTGAACCGTCACATCTCACAGCTCCTGATACGGGGCCAATGAAATTGAAGACATATACCTTGGGCCCGACGACTCATGTAACATCACAATCCGGGATAGTTTCTGCCCTCTGGCATCCTCTTGGGGTAAATGGCACATGCTTGGTAACAGTGACAGAAGATGCTGTAGTGCGAGTATGGGAGTTATCTACAGCGGACCGTTGGTCTTTTGATCGACCAACACTTGCTATCGATCTCAAGAAGTTAGCCGACGGAACTTCTGCGGATCAAGATTTTGGAGCTTCAGGATCTGGTATGAACAAAGGATTTTCTCCGGACTCCTTCGAGATGGAGGTTGCATCTGCATGTTTCCCTGCCAGAGGGTCTGGAGGATGGTCTCCAATGACACTATGGATCGCTATGAGAGAAGGAGATGTGTATGCGCTGTGTCCCCTATTACCCGAGAAATTTTCTCCGCCTCCAACACTGATACCCTCGCTATCTGTTTCAATTGTTGCAAAGATTGCGACGATTGAAGATGATCCAGAGGTATCGCAGAAAAGCAAACTTCTAGCTCAACAACAGCTAGCATGGATGTCTGATATCGACATGCAAGAACCAGTGTATATTGAGGCTTCACTCGGCGAACCAGCTGCGGAAGTTTACAATAGACCAAGCAAGCCTGGCCGTATACCAAAACTTCAAGGCCCTTTCGATTTTGATCTAGCTCCTGAGGAATCTGAAGATGAGCTCGATAGTCTGCTCAGCGATATTTATGTCATTGGCCCCAAAGTTGATGGGGATGAGTTGATGCTAGGAGAAGAGGACGAACTCGAATTGGACGATGGTGATAATGATGCAGGACTGTCCATGGGTATAGTTTGCCTCTCCGCGAGTAGTGGTCGAGTTTCTATTTGCTTGGACCTGGATGGAGTCGAAGCACAATGGTTGCCAAGATCAAAGTCTAAGACTTCGCGATTCATTGAGGATGAGGATCCTCCGTCCTTATTGACGTTTCAAGTTCTCGACACACTACGCGACGGGGAGGTGTGGGATGGCAATTGGCCCATGTTCAGTCTAGACTATGACTCTCGGTATTCCTTCTACATTACCGATACTTCAAGCATCACCTTCATGTCGCTCACACCTTGGGTATTTCGCCTAGAGAGTGAGTTAACAGAAGGTACAGCCGGTACTGATTTCAGAGTTGAACTCCTTGCCAAGGGACAAAACACAATTCGCGAGCGAATTTACACCCAGAAAGCAGATGATCGATCAAGTCCACTGGCCGCAAGTACCTTAATTCGCGACCCTGATCTTGGATGCTTTCTCCTTACTGCAACTCCACACGGTCCAATCTCTGTGTCCTTCGAGGCGCCAGATTTTGAATACGACCTTATCCGTCGATCCCGATCGCCAACTTACGATTCAGAGCCTGACAAACCTCTGACTTTGTATGAGCCCAGACCAGTGTATCAACCAGCCCACAGTTTCGAGGAAAGTTCTGCTCTGCCATCTCTGCTGGAGAAGTTAAGGCATAGCAAATACAAAAGGCTACTAAAGGAGGAGGTTCGATTATCACCAGCCACCCTTACGATTATGACGGATGCCCATAAAGTCCTCAGTGAGGAGACCCATCGCATTGGAACGGCCGCAGCAGAACTTTTCAGACGATGTGAACGCTTACAGATCGAATTACGGAATCAGATTCAGAAGGCAAATGATGTCGCAAATCGAGTGGAAGCCATCACTGGCACAGACTTTGATGACGAGGAGCCAGCTATGACAAATAATGAAGTTCTGGAGCAACGCATCCAAGCAGCGAAGGATAACCAAAAGAAGATCACGGAAAGAATAGAAAGGTTGAAGAAACTGCAATCGAAAGGAACGAACCGGGAATTGAGTGACAAGGAAAAAGCGTGGATAGATGAGGTTGCTCTAGTAGAGAGCAAGATCACTGATAAAGGGGAAGATGCTCCAGAGGGTAATGGGAAAGAACCGTGGAGTCGATATGCCGAGGTCATGTCGTTGAAGGAAGATCTGTTGGAGCAGGCCAAGGAATTAGCTGTGGCGGAGGAGCCAGTCGCTTCTCCCAATCTGAAGATACCGTCTGAGATCCGGAAGGCGAAGATAGCTCAGGTCATGAGTTTGTTAGATCGTGAAACAGCGTTGGTGGAGGGAGCGAGAAGTCGACTGGAGAGATTGAGCATGGCGTAGATACCTCTTCAAATGTATTGGTCTGGATAGCGTCACAGTCAATAATCATGTATAAGTATTATGTAGGGCGTTCGCAATATCGAAATTCGAGGATTGGGTATCAATATGCCCGAATCACAAGGCTATCTACCTTGCGTTTATATATTGCTGCTTACTGATGGTGGAGATGGTAAGTGTTACAAAAATAAATCCGATGTGATCCATCATAGATCCTACTTCGTCTATATTCGTCTCTTCACTTTGGAGGCTTTGTCAGACATCACCTGAGTTGAGGAGAGGAGTGCATTGTCTCAACTATTAACTATCTTATACCCCTGACTCCCTTATTATCACCAAAGATCCTTCACCGTGATCAAGGACATCCTTATGACCTGATTGTGGAATTGGAATTTCAGACGGAAAGGAGATGTGAGGCGGCAGAAGAGAGTTACAAGCTGTCAATTTGGGGAGCTAGAAGGCTCAAATTGAGTCCAGGAGCAGGTGTTGGGGTCTGCACTGATGGATAGGGGGAATCGGTATTTAGGGGAAGTCTAAGGAGCATATGGTAGTGGTTGGCTGATTTATGAGGGTGAGTCCGCAAGGAGTGGGAGGGGAAGGGGCCTAGGCGGTCAAAAGGGGGTAAGGGGTGTTTTGGGCGTTGCGTTTAGAGAACGCTTATTACTTGGGATCTGAGGAACTTGGCTCTAGGAGAAAGCCAAAACAGAGATACTGATAATGGCTATTCTCTTTACTTGATTACAGTCCCCAAGCGTACGTTCAACACTGGCTTCTACGGATATACATTGTATAATTTGATATCTATATCTCCCGAGCTAATCAGAATCTATGAGATCTGGTATTTGGAGTTGGGAAGCCCTGTTCATCCGCAGACTCGGCGCGTATGAGATCTGCGGGACGGTGGTGGCTGACTGATAGACAGTGGCAATAATCGAAGGAGCCTATAAGACTTCCTTGACCGACCATCAACAGGTCGTGAACTGAAATGAGATTTGACTTGAATATTTAATGTCAAGTCTATCTCGTTATACCATTGCCGCAAATTATATCGACTCTCGCGAAACATCTATCTCCTCCTCTTCGACCATGCTTCTATAAAATCTGCCTTATCCCTTACGGTCAATCCCACTCTCTTGACCCGCCCCAAACGTGCTAAGGCCTCGCCGACTGTGTCTAATACTTTTCTTTCTTCAGCACTTATCTCCCCTGGGTCGCTAGAGCTGACCAATGAATCTGTGCTGCTCGCCATGGCTGAATCTTCTGCTAAGTTGTCTAAAACATTTGTTAAAAACCTGTCCTTCTTCTCCGCGGTTTCCAATGGCTTCGAAGTGTTGTAGACAGCCCCCGCAATACGCACTCGAATACAGTGCGTTGGGTGGGACAGAAGATTCCACACGAAGGTCCAATACTGCCCCGGAACTGGCGTGGTGATGTCCGAAGGTGTATATCGGAGACTGATGGGGAAGATCTTTGTTTCCGGCGGCACAGTCAAGAGACTTGGGCTAAATGGAAGTATCCCTTTTCCATTGGTTGTCGTACACTCCGGGAAAACCACAATCACTCGGTTTGGGTGTTCTCTAACCAAAACCCTCAGATCCGTCAACTTTGCCCCTTTCGGTGGATATTCTTTTGGCTTCGAGAGAGCGCGGAAGATTGCACCCAAGAGGGAGAGTTGTTCCACCTGGCGCGTGTGTGGATACGAAGCTGTAAAGATGGGATCAAATATGGCCGCGAGGTATAGGGAGTCGATCGGCGATGTAAAGGAGGATGCGATGATATCTGGAGGTTGAGGTACTCGTCCCTCGCGTTTCTTTGCCAACGAACCCTTCTTCACTCCATCAATCTGGAGATCAATCCACCATACACCTGGTATCCCGAGTATCATCCACAGGATAGCCTTCTTAATCAGCGACCCAAGGGGGAACCATTGCAAGACGGCGAAGTATGCAACGGATACGGTGATGAAGAAGGGCAGTTTGCAAAGGAACAGGAAGATGTGGAGAGGCAGGTAGATTCCCGCAGGCTCCGAGGAGACAGGGAAGAACGGGGCTATTCCAGAACCTGGAATTGCTGCATTAGCTACAGGTCCATGTTGAGGACCATGTTAAGGATCTTGCGGGGGTGGGTATGCCAACCTCGGTCACGAAACTGCGAGTACTTCTCCATGGTGTGCAAGACAGGGACAACGATACTTCAGATCCCACGAGATGCGAAAGGAGGCAAGAGAATGGCGAGGGGCTATCGTGACATGGCCTTAGCCTTCGCCTTCGCCTTCGCCACAGAGTCGGAAGGATCAGGAGATCCAGGAGAGATATGACAGAAGAGAGGATTCGTCGGGATTCGGGTGTTGATGTGAAGTGATGATAGCTGTGCAAAATACGGAGTATCTTCGGGAAAACAGATACGTACCACGGTGGACCGTAGGTACCCAGAAGGTAGTTTAGTGCTTTTCGCATGTGATTTTGAAGAGTGCGGATAGTCAGATCTCGGGGTGGAAATATGTCCCGAGCAACGTCCTGAGCAACAAGAAGCGAGTGTAAACAAACCATCAAGACACTTCGAGACCGCACGGCCATCGCCTACCTAATCATTATACCAGCATCTCAACTCCACGCCAGTATCAATCAACTCGAGCGCGGCTTGCGACCACTCGAACCCGCCGCCGGCTTGCCAATCGCTTCACCTCTTCATGCAATAGCTCTCCTACGCGTGTAGCTGTCGCTACGGATCGAGATGGATTATTCAGAAGAGAATTCGGTATGGTTCTAAACACTGACCTTATTGACGACCAGTTAGCTGACCGTTCTGCGATTCCAGGGCATGCGCACATCGCAGGCGCGCCAACTAAGTCGAATCCCCTCTCCAGGAAAAGGTCTCTCTGAGATCTCCGACTCGCAAAGCAATGCGCGCTCGAAGCATCCCTCCAAGATGCCCCAGCCGACTTCTATAAAACACAAAATAGGACCATCATGTAAATAGCCACAAGACAGCTTTCTTATCTCTGAAGCTAATTGCGACAGTCAATGAACCGGAAGCTAAACGCAAAACACTCGCCGAGAGAGCAGGAGAGCCAAGGTCAATCGCAGTTGCCGCACCGAGTTCACGGCCTGTTGTGAAGGGTACATCACTCGCTGGCGCAGTAGTAAGTCTTTTTGCTTATCATGATTTCTACTGGATATACATTCCCAATACGAACCTCTGGAGCGCATAATGAGTGGTATACGCAACCCTCGAGAATGTGTCTACAGGTTAAAATCATTATACGAACATCCCGAGAGTCGGGGCCTGGATCACCTAGGTGTATTTCGATTTGAGGAGCATTATCGTCAAAGTGAAAGCGACTGACGTTTCATACAGAAGAGCGGTCTGACTCGCAATCAGTCATTCTCGTCTTCAGTTTCATCAAAGGCACCTTCTGCCTCGTCTCGGCACACATCTAATAGCAGCTTTTCGAGTAGTGTTGGTCCTGGATCACGACCCGTCTCAGCATACCATATCCCTCGGCCACAAACTTCGATGGCCTTCAATAGATCTGCAATTGCGCGACCCCTCTCAACCGTGACTTCTCGCCCAGCAACATCGATGGGGAACAACTCAGAAGATGACGATATATCAATACAAGGCAGACGAAAGGGTATGCCACTTTTAACTTCGATTCCCTCTTCCTTTCAGTCCACGCAAGGCTACTCGACACTCCCATGCAACAAGTTAAGAGGGACTCAATCAATGCAATCCCTAAACTCCTCTCATTCAATCAGCAATATGAGAGATGTCTCCGTTAGTACGGCAATGAGTATGCTACGGATTGACGATGAACGCCAGGTCGTCCAACAAAAAGAGCATCAAGCGATCTCCAGAAGTGTCAAGCCGCCATCAACTCCAAAAATACGTCACAAGACTTCAATCAGTACGGGCCTACGGAATTTGAGGATCAATAGTGCAGAAAATGCTCTCGTACTGTTCCAGGCGCCTGGAGACAGCTTAGTGGCTCACAAAACGCCTTCTCAAATTCCGGTGCTTTCCAAGTCGGAGGCAGTGATGGCTAACCTGGCGACTCCGTCAAGAACCCCCAGATTCTCCCCCCAAAAAGCCTCCTTTTTGACAAAAGATTCTAACATTACTGGATTTATAGCTTGGGACGTCGAAGGTCGTGTAGAAAACATGGAGGCAATGTATGAGCAGTTGAAAGACAAGTTCAACGGGACCGACAAGGAGCGAAATACTTTCGAGGAAGCTATTAACCTATACAAAGCAAGAAGTAAGTTTCTATGTCAGGTAGAATGAGAAACATATGCTGATGTGACCTGTGGAATAGTTACTGAACTTGAAACCCTCCGAACCCAATTATTGTCGACAAACCAAACTTTACAGACCGATTTAGATACTTCAAGGCAAAAATCCGAAGCCCTTCAAGACAGATTGCTAACTATGACCATTAATTTCGACGAACAAATCAGAGCTCATCGGGTTGATATTGATGATGCCCGAAGAGATTACCGCAACGAGATAGACCAGATCCGACGAGAAAACGCGGACGAGGTTGACCGCCTCTTGCGTGTACATCGAGATGAGTTGCGAGAACTTGAACGACGATCGGCTATAGATGTGGAAGACAGACTCAGAGAAATGGAACGAAAAAATGATGCTAAGCTGGATGAAGAGCGGAGTCGACGACTCCGCGAGGTGCAGAACCTTGAGGCTCAGATTGCCACAGAAAACCAGAACTTACACTCGACCCTTCAAGCCAAGGATCAGGAAATCCAAACCCTTAGGGGGGAGCTGGAGAATCTCAAAGGAGAACGTGATAGAGAGCAGGCCCTCAAAGATGAGGCGCAGAAGAGTTTGGCCGAATTAAAGGACACATTGCAGAAGAACGGAATCGAGTCCTCCTCAACAATTCAGAGCTTGGAGGGCACGATCTCTAGTCTACGTGCTAAGATACATTTCTTAGAATCTGGTAGCAAAGCCCAGTCTGATAGCTTTGCGGAGATGGAAGCAAGGTTGCAGGAGGCTGTCAAATCTGCCGAAATCTCCAAACAGAAGTTAATTAAGGAGGAAACACTCCGTCGTATTCTCTTCAACCAGGTTCAAGAGCTGAAGGGAAATATACGCGTTATGTGCAGGGTGCGGCCGATATTTGGCGACGGTGCAGAAGGGCAAGCTGCCAAATTTACATTCCCAGACATCGACAAGGAATCAAAGGAACTTGAGATCCTAGGGAAAGAAGAGAAGAGCAGTCTGGGTACAGTCACCCGGAAGAACCATTCATTTACCTTTGATCGCGTCTTTGGGCCAGAAAGCCAGAATCAGGAAGTTTTCGAGGAGATTTCACAGCTGGTACAGAGCGCCCTTGATGGTTACAATGTCTGCATCTTCTGCTATGGCCAGACAGGATCAGGAAAAACACACACAATGTCCTCAGCGGATGGTATGATTCCTCGTGCAACGCATCAGATCTACGAAACGGCGACCAGTTTGAAAGAGAAGGGTTGGACATACACAATGGAAGGAAGTTTCATCGAAGTCTACAACGAAGAGATTCATGATTTGCTTGGAAATTCCAAAGATGGCGAAAAGAAGAAGCACGATATTCGACATGACGACCAAAAGAAACAGACGGTCGTGACCGGGTTGAAGACCGTGACTCTCGATTCTCCAAATACTGTCGAATCAATTTTAAAGCAAGCTGCTGCGAACCGGAGTGTGGCAGCTACAAAATCCAATGAACGATCATCTCGATCACACTCTGTTTTCATGTTGAAGCTTTTTGGACGGAACAGCACTACCAATGAAACCTCCGAGGGAACGCTGAATTTGGTTGATCTGGCTGGTTCCGAGAGACTGAAGCAATCTGGAGCGGAGGGAGATAGAATGAAGGAGACGCAAAACATCAACAAGAGTCTCAGCTGCTTGGGTGATGTTATCGGAGCATTGGGGCAAGGCAAGGAGGGTGCTCATATTCCCTACCGGAATTCGAAGGCAAGTTAAATTCCCCATGGCCAATCAAGCACACACTAATTGGCAGTAGTTGACATACTTGTTGCAATATTCGCTGGGCGGCAACTCGAAGACACTCATGTTTGTGATGGCCAGTCCCTTGGAGGCTCATCTGAGCGAAACATTGTCGAGCTTGAAGTTCGCCACAAAGGTAACTTTAAATCTCTTTAACTCTTCGAACATAGCGACGATACTAATTCTTTCCAGGTTCACAACACCCATATCGGCACAGCAAAGAAATCGACAAAGGTCCGTGAGCGCAGCGATGCGTAACTGGGTACGAAGGCATGACTGGTATTGTGCGACTATCATTTCTGGCGTCTGTGTGTAGAAATATCAACATGCCACAAAGTTCATTACGTTAAAAGGCAGCATGGGGTATTGTTTGTTTTCAAGGCAGGATATTGCTGCTGTTGTATAGATTCGGCGTTTGGGGAGGCGCACCAATTTCGATCATGATGAATTGAAGACGATTATATGACCATACTCACATTAGTAAAGTGCCGATATATGTTGATCATTCCGTAGGTCTATCGAGACTGTGTGGAATCAGTCTATGGGATCAAAGGACTTGAAGATTTTTATCTTCCTCTCACATTCTTCCTGCAGCTGGCTGATGCGGTGATCTCCAAAAGCCCGCCCCCTGAAGCTGTGTTCCTTGCCCCCTCCCCAGTAAGCATGGAACACTCTTCCCGTCATTGTCAAATAGCATTGTCTCCAAGTGTTTCTCCCTGGAGGAAAGGCCTATTTCTCATTCCTTTTGCGCGCGGGAGAGGGGGGGGGGGGTCTATTGCATCTATCGAATGAACACCAAGTGTGTGTGGCTATCGCCGCTATCTAGACATGCAGTTCGATGTTTAACTTGCTGTGTTTGGGCAAACTCACCATCGTTCGTAACTGCCTAGGTAGTATTCCTTGTTGACAGAACCTTAACCTGATTCTCCCCTGCCTACCGGACGCAACTACTTATATCCTCAACACTAAGGCCACTCTCCACCGCTACAATCCTCATTCAACACCAACTCATCCCACATATCAGTCTTCAGATGTAATACGCCTCACTACTGGCAGGATAATACCATTCTGGGTGTCCTTGACCGTAAGTATTTCGACCCAGTCAATGGCAGGTGCTAATCGCCCCCTCCCTTGACAGGTCACCTCAAAAACCACACCTTTTGCAGTAGCTATTCGGATCCATACTTGGTTCAAGCAGCAATTTCGACCATCATGCAGACAATAATAACCCCCCGGAATGCTTTGAGCATAGACGACTCGAATATATCTCTGCGAAACTCCTTTCGTCATTCCCCTCTCCGCATTGGGGAAACAAAGGCGCAACAGGACCGCCCTTACCTCTCTTACAATCAATCTTCGATAAAGCAACAGGGACAAGGATCTAGTTATAGCTTCCCCTTTCCAATAGGACCAGAAACTCCAATTATTGAAGAAGATGACTTACAGATGGATCTTCACGTCTGGGTACTTCAGCGAATAAACCTTCAAGGCACGCTCAACCCATTCACAGGAGATCACCCTCAGTGGAAAGAAGACTTTTTGGAACCACGATGGTCAATGTTACCCTTCTCACGTTTCCCCCTAATACGTGGTAAGGATGCGGAGGTGGCTGCCCTTGAGAACGGTCTGATAGATCGGATACAAGCGAATATGGCGGTACTGGTCCAGAAGGCGCCCAGGTCGCGAGTAATAAATCCATTGATTTGTGGATTGTTGACTCTGTCTGATAAGGCCAGACGTGAAGTGAAGCAGGTTCAGGGATTTGCGAGAATGCTCTGGGGTCTCTACGTGGATACGGAGATGATTGCCCGGGGGATGCATCCAGAATCGGCATTACATACGAGAGCACAGGAGGTCACTGACTGGTGTATGAAATATAGACAAGTCCGGGCCTTCTACGCTGCTAAGTGGAGCTTTGTGGAACGTAAGCAGCGTGAGGTATTGCTCTCTGTTGCTGAATAAGGGAGATATCAAGCATGGGTTTGGGGTATGGAAATTGACAAGACTGGGGATTATTGAGTTACTTTACAGTAGTGAGGAGGAAAACATCCATACGCTTGGCCGTATCTAATCACATGAATGCCCGCTAGTCATCACTATCATTTACTCCTGCGGATCGAGCATTCTCGATCTTGCGGCTATAGGTTCGGCAGATAATAACTTCTTTCAATGTGTAGCCTCAACGCGATCGTGCATGTGAGAGAATGGATGTCTGAAGCTCCTCCAATAGAACTTCCAGATCCAAGTCATTCATCGAGACCATTAATCATCTCAAAGAAGATATTCTTGAAAGGGGAAGACCAAGATCCACTAGATAATCACGCCTTTCCAAGTCCCGCTGTTGACTTCAACAACACGCAAGGTAGGAGGCTCGAGGTATAAGTGACAATAGAGCATGTAGCGGGGGACAATACAGTATTGATTGGTCCTATTCCCCAACATCAACTTCCTTGATTGGCGCACGGCAACTATCCCTTCGACAGCATTCTTCCGAGCAGTGACTAGGACGGAACGAGTTTGGGTTAACGGTTATTACATCTAGCCTCCCAAGCCAACGGTTAACGATCGAAAAGTACACCTGGTGGTGCCAGATCGACAAGACCCCTCTCTAACTTGAGATCTGTCATCAGTCATCTTCGAGACTCGGACCGTTTGCCTGCGGTTCTCTTTCCCCGAAGAGACCTATCCTCCGATGAAAAATCCCGCGGTGGGTCGATCTCGACAGTTATACTTATGTACCCTCTGGGACCCGTTTCCGGAGTATGGAGGGCCGCGCACCACGGTGCTCTCTTAGCGGCGAGCTGGAGTGTGCCAGTGACGTTGATTGCAATTGGGTACCAGCGATTCTGCTTTTAAAGCCTACGTCTGGGGCAACCTCGGAGACGGTTCCGATGTTCCTAGCGCTTCGCAACGAGATCGTGATGGATGAGGCTTGGGGAAACCCGTGGTGTCAGATGGAGAGATAGCATCGGGTGTCTAGAGAAGAATTGATATTCGAACGGCGCACGTGTGTTGGGCGTAGATTTTAGTTTCAGCTTCGCGCATAGGGAAGTTCCGATCCTCTAGAGCGGCTCGAACAGTCGTTAAGAATGTGGCTTAAACCTTAATATTGCCCGTGAAGAAGCTTCGAGGACCTTGTTCCAGTGCAGCTGAAGCTGTCTGTCTCACTTGTGGCTTCGAGACTCTCAATCAAGTGGCAATACTCTTCTCAATTACCGCAGGGATTGTGACGATGCTGCCCCTCCTGAATGCTTCTAACTTGAGAACAGTGGGAGAGGATCAATAAGGAATGATTTCATCGAGGTGGAACTCCAACATAGAAAGTGGGGGGTCTCTGCATGTCGTGAATCCTTGATGTACCCCGAATGGCTTCAGCCAAGGACGTAAAGCCACGAATTGAAATTAAGCAGAGAAAGATAGAGTCGGGGCGCCGGTGGTGCATCGTTATCTCATTCCTATAACGTTTCATAGACAGACAATCCCAAGTCTCAGATGGAAGACATCTGGGGCTTGACTACCATGTGCCACGAGCGTTCGTTTGGAAGATTCCCAAGCCTGGAGTAGGGACAAGTGGACACTTCCAACTGGGGCCGGTCTATTAGAAGTAAGCCTGAAGTCGTGAGAAGCACAATGTATTATGTAGTCTGCAACTTAAGGGCATTGAAACCATATCGTGGTGGGAGTCAATTGACAGGAGAGAGCAGATGACTTTAAGACACAATGATCCTAACGCAGCCCGTGAAAGGCCTGGCTTGGGATGACAATGACAAATACCCATCCGATGAGATCTCTCCTTGTGTACCATCTGGCCCGATGGTTTTGTAGATGCGCCTGTAGGTACCAGTGCTGGGTGGCAGTGAGAGACTTGCCAATTTGTCGACCCGAAGAACTTTCTTTAAGTAGCCTGACGTTGAATGTGCTACTGTCACCCTTGGAAGCTGAGAATCTGACAGTACGACACATATGGACTTTCAATATGTGTTGTGCCTGATTCGGAGAATAGGGAAGGGGCTGGGTTTAAGTAGGCAGTGATCGTGATACTGGTCACTATTACACCCAAAACCAAGAACCTGTGGTTGTCCCAGATCTTGATTTCAACTTTGAAGCAGATCAGATCGTCACATTGTGAGATCGTGCAATTTTGAATCGTTGCATGAAGTGGCCGGTGTTGCGGCTATCCCCGTTGCCAGTTACTTTTCCCCATCATCCCCGGCTGTCGAAACCTCAAGCAACCGGGAGCCATGAGGGCAACTCGGCATCTCCTCAACCGCGACAAACTTACAAGAAATTTGCCACAGAGTGCCGTTGATGGGAACGGGAGAATGCCTTTTCCAGAGCTACTCTCGTGTCACAATCGCAAGAGGTTCTAAAGCTGAAGGATCTAGGAGACTCTCGTCCCGGTTGCTGGGTGAGGCATCCCCTTACTGCTAGGAGCAAGCTAACATGTCACATCAGGATTCATAAAGTACTGTGCATACGGAATACATACAGCACAAGTACAAGTACAACTTGTGTCCAGTCCTGGACAGGGTTACTGGCTTGGGGCGCTGTTGATCACGCTTTGACAGGTGCAGCTACCGGGGGACCTTTTGCTGTGCAGGGACAGGGAACAGGGTCAGGTCTCGTCAATCTCACTCAGTCCTGGCCTCCTTGCATGTCATTGTGGCCCGCTCAGCGGCCTGTTTCTTGCTTTATTATAACGTGGCACAATCGTCTCGCGGGTCACTACTCCTATCATCGGCCATTAAGGCCCCTCCCCGAGAGACCCAGCTCCAGCCTACTCAGCCTAGCAAGTTGCTGACTCCTTTTCAGATCCTGTCAGTGGTGCACCCATCCTTGCACAGACAAACTCGCTCCCAACAGGGACTGACTGTGCCTGGGGGTTACATACGGGACTGTAGAATCAAGAGGAGGTGGTCCCTAGACTCCTGGCCTCACCCCGCTGTCACCATGACTCGTCTTTTGCCAGATGCTGTACACGGGTACTGCCTCCTCCTGCGTACAGTACTGTACAGGCCACCAGGGTACACAATAGCCTCAAGACCTGACTGGTAGCACTGATGATCCGTCTGAAGTCCTCTACCTAGAACCCCCGGAGAACTGCCCTCCTGCGCTTTTACTGGTTCCATGGAGCCCGACAGCCAGCCAGAAGGATGGCTGCATCGTGGTGTCTCACTCTTGGGCTGGAACCTCTGGCTCTCCAGCATGGCGATCGTTCCCGAATCCAAATCGCCGTCTTCCACCACGCAGTAGCACATGGCACCTCATATCACACCGCAGCGAGGGGCCGCCGCGGGCAGGATTTCTGGTCGGATGCCGAGGCGATCGGCTGATCGACTCTTCAGATGAAGGTTTCCGCAGGCTGGACAGGACAAGACAGCGATTCTGTGAAGCATCCCATGAGTCCACGAGTCCAGACCAGAATCCAGCTAGACGAGACCTAGACAGGACCGAGCCATGAATCCTGCGACGGGCAGGGCAAAAGCACCGGGGTCAAGTATTACATACAGCAAAATGACTGTGCGAGACTATCAGTATCATATGATTATTATCTGACAGGAGCAATTGCCGAGTCCTGTCCCAGAGTCCCAGTAGTGGGCGCTGGACACTGGCGGAAGGGCGGCCGGCCCGGAAAACAGAATAATCAATCCATCGACTCACGTTTTGGCGTTCAGGCATCCTTTACAGCAATGATCGCCTATCGTATCTTCATCTCCAGCAACCCCACCCCACCAACAAGGAAGTATTTGGAAGAATCCCAAGAACTTATTAGATTCTTAGAAGCCCATTAGGATTTAGGCGCTCCCCATGCGGCACATAACGACTGGAGCCCAACCCTGGCAACGGATCTCCCCCGGAACTTGACGCTATCGCCATGCGACTTCAAGTTGACACCTGTGACCCGACACTCTGACTGTCAATAATATAACTACTGGATCGCATCGCCCGCCCAAAATCTCGCAAACATTAAGATCTACATCCACGTTGGCTATGTGCTCGTACTCAACAGAACTCTGAAGATCTCGACCGGTAAAAAGGGAGTTGCCATCAGCTACGCAGGTAGGCAGGGTGTGCGATCGCAAAGCAGTCGTCCTTGCCATGGTGACAGTGGTGCATCTCAAAGGCTCTTTCCTTTTCGCTGGTGAAGAGTAGCAAGTTGTCGAGTACATTTTGACACTGGATTACTGTATTGTTATTCTCCAAAACTCCAGCACAGTCCATCAGTCCGTCCCAGACTCTAGTCAAAGCTCTCATCCGCGTCAGCCGGCACCCCTTGCAAGACCTGATCTTCAAGGTTGTCCCACACAGCTGTCATCTTCATCCTCTCCACCTTAGCCTCTCCCTCGGGCCCCTGACGTCGGTTCACGAAGCCCAGTAGTGACTCCATTCCCAGGTGCCCCTAAGGGCCTAAGGGACTACTTATTGGCAACAACCTTGTCGGCCTCTGCCAAAAAAAACGCCGTGGCTTGTGAAAACGTCAATGCTAAGTAACGATGGCAACTCGATCAATTTGAAAAGTGCTGGCCTTTTATTATTATTGATGTGATTACTTTTTCTATAGGCCCTCTTCTTCTGGCCTTGGACCCTTCATTCGTAATGAAGATCGCACTGACTCGCAAGTATAACACGTTGTTCAGGGTATTCCGGAGCGACTTGGCTCTAGAAAATTACCTGCGCACGGGATGGTGACATACGCAATCAACGACATGGATGACAGGCTGGAATAGGCTGGGAGGGGAGGGGCCAGGGGGCACTATAGTTCTCTGTCAAGCCTAAAGCGGTATGTGGGGAGGGGCAGGGTCGCCGATCACTCAAGAGCCGTCTGGCGCATCAACCATACGCCATGCCGTTGGACGGCCCATACCAGTGTCGCTGGTGGTGGATTGTTCCGGAGACGAAAAGCACGAGCATCGTGGTGGGGACGTTGTCTATATACACTCTCCCAAGTACTTCGTACAGCACAGGATTCCAACATGGCGCAGTAGGAGGAGTGGGTAAGTCTTGGGTAGGCTTCAGTCCATATCCTGCTACAGTATAGTAGTCAAGGGTAAACAGGGTCCAGGAAAGGAATGTCCAGTGATGATGACAGGTTCTTTTCACCGTATGCAGACGGCACCTTACCACTATGGCCACCTAAGGAAGGATTTCTGCAGGGAGGAGAGAGATCTACGGAGTATCGTCTCCATACAGGTGAAGGCTTCGTGGGTGTAAGACAAGCTATCCCCGTCAACGACAACGCACCACCAACCACGGCGGCGATGCCCACCGTCCATGCAACATCATCCATACAGTAGTACTATACACACATCGTGATAGTGTCAAAAGAACTGTTCAGTGATCCCCGAATCGCAGCCCTCCCAGACCCCTGGCCCGTCTACCCGTCCGGCAGGTTGCAGCTCCAAAAGAGCCCTTCTCGGCATCGAAGTCTATCGGAGAGTTTCTAGCAGCCTGAGCAGCAGCACGCTACAGGCTCTGCCACTCCCTGGGATTTCCCTTTACGTCTCTGTGGCCGAGCACGGAAAGCACCTCTCTTGGAGTTGGATCATCGTCGACACTAGCGGCTGGCTAGAAGGGGACCGGACTGTCACTCCCTCTCATGCCAATGGCTGCCAGACTCCACATCTCTCATATCTAGTCCCGGACTGCCGGGCCTCCGTATGCCAAAGTCACAAGTGGGACTCTGGAGAAAGGCTACTTTAGTGGTGGTAATAATACGGTAGAAGTACATTCATCGCACGCCATATCGTTATGCGTTCTTTTGTCCCATGACTCCCGTACCTCCAAGTCTCCACCAATACGCATATCAAAAGTCTGTGAGGCTATTCTTCTCACGCCCTGTCGGCTTGGGAAGTGTCCAGCCCGAACCCCCTCCCCAGCTACTCCCCGTCTACTTTGGGACCCAACCCCTGGCACTGGTTCCTACCCCTCCCTACCGATCACAGAAGTAGACCTTCCTTCCTGGATAGTTCCCACCATCGGCACCTGTGCAGCGGCCCGTGTACTAAGCGTGCCTAGGCAAGCTTTAGATATACATAAAGAAGGCATCGTCGTCGTACTGCCTCACATATAGCATCTCTTAAGATCCACCACTGCGACTCCCAGGCGACCTCTGACCGTTGAGCGCACAAGTGCCGTGTTAGACTCGACTCCAGATTTATCTGTCGACAGCACAGCACGATTGTGGCAAAGGGTGTGAGGTGTACTGTCCACAGAAATCTTAGTCACGAGGCCTCAACAACCCCTCCGCGCAATCCTCAAGGACCAAGGGATTGATCCATCAGAGGAAACTTGGAAATCGCAACGCTGGCCACCGCGACTCTAACCCCCTTCTCCCTATCGGGTCTAACTCCAAACTCAAGTGCGGGTTGTAGATCCTGGGATGGTACGTAGAAGCCCATTCTTTAGTCTTGCTCCTCTTTGGTCCCATGCTATTCTCGAGTCGGATTGTCTCAGACCCTCATTCCTACCTACGCCTATATAGCATTCAAGTAGTCTTCTCCACTTGATAGGACTCGACCGGTTGTGGCGCGAATGTCCTTGGGTGTCTGCTAACGGCGTCAACACAGACACAAGCCTTCGTGCTAAATATCTGTCTTCCTTCGCACATAGATCGAAGACTCCTTCTCCCTCTGGGATGGAATTACCCCCATCTCGATTCTCATCTCAACCACAGTTGAAGGACTTAGCTACATCTTCGCCTAGCATGTCGGCATTGGCTGTGAGAGCACCCTCTCTACTCCCATCTCCAGGAGGCGCGGTTTGGGAGGATAGACGGGGACCGGAATTCATCTCAAGGCCACGAGCAGAGACGTTACCATCAGAGAGAGTTGAGCTGCCCTCTATTCGACAGGTATATATCATCTCCTCCAAATCGAAAGGACAACCTTTAACAGCCGTATAGGCAATTCCAGAGATCCATCAAGTACGAGGTACATGGACAGAGCCTGACTATAGAACGGAGTCTGTCCCATACTCCCCTCCGGAAAGGCTCGGGGCTTCGATCGCACCTGAATATGTTCAATCACCATACAAACGACGAAGGCTTTCAAGTCAGGAAGACGCTTTTGATGCAAGAGATCCTGTAGCTCCAAGGCTCTACAAAAGCCCTCCAAGACCTTATCAACCTCCAAGTGCCACGGTCTCACCAAGGAGCGGTTCCCGCAGAACAAGTATATTCTCAACGTCTGAGTCTTGGACAAGTTCTGCCCATACGAGCCCACATATGAGAGGACAAAGTGTTTCAACGATGCGATCACCACCTCCATTTGACTCCTCATCGATTACTCAATCAAAATGGCGGCCTAAGTTACCTAGTCTTCCAGCACTTACCTTCGAAGCACCGGCATCTCAAGCTCCAAGAGCACCTAGCACTTGGGGCGAATATACCCCCGAATCCGCTCGTTCGGGAGCACCACCTTTCAACCATCAGTCAACTCCGCCACTGACATTCCAGTACCAGCCTCATGGGCTATCTTACTCCGGACCATCGACGAGCTTTCCCGTATCCCACGACCGAACTCCTTTCTCAAATAGCCACCACTCGGGTTTCCCCGCAGGTTTCCAGTATCCCATGGAGGTGAACGAGATGGGGAACGATAGCAAGCAGAGAAAGCGGCGAGGAAACCTGCCGAAGGAGACCACCGACAAATTGAGAGCGTGGTTCGTGGCACACCTGCAGCATCCGTATCCTACGGAGGGCGAAAAGCAGGAGTTGATGCGGCAGACGGGTTTACAAATGAGTGAGTACACTTTGCTTTACTTTGGCATCTTTCAGTAGACTAATTGATTCGCCATAGATCAAATCTCCAACTGGTTCATCAATTCCCGTCGACGCCAGCTCCCAGCTATGATCAATAATGCAAGAGCCGAATCAGACGCAAAGTCAGCAAGAAGCGGCGAGGGCAAGACATCTGGGGGGAGTACAGGTGATTGTGGAGACGATAGAGGGAAGAGGAGCAGTCCTTCAGGGGACAGTGATGGAGATGGGAGTGGCTACGATGAGGAATATGAGGGCCCCGGGCGGCGGAGCGGAGCACAGAGAATACAAGAGAAGGAGAGCACATGATCCGTGGTACATTCCGATGGAAGACATATTCTTGGAGGTCTACGGACTATGCACATAAAAGCTACGAAGGCAATGTGGACGACAGAGCTAGCAGAGTGGGAATCATACGGCTAGGATGCAGAACGAAGTCGGACGCTCCTCCCTTCAGAAAGCTTTGAGAAGTCCTGCTGAGGGAATGCAGGACTGAAGCCAAAATTGGTGGAAATTGGGCACCTGGATCAGGAAAACAGGATTCATGAATTGAGCATACTTAGCGGCATGTGTCATTGATTAGCACAGCATAGCATGAGGGTGTAGCATGAGGGTGTTCATCTACACATAGGCGGAAGAGCTGAGCATCCCGCCGGATAGCTCTCTGCAATCCACGTCAATTGAATGAGAAGTACAGAATGAAACATATACAATAGTTCCACGATATCCCTTGGCGCTTAACGATCTAGGGTCTCTTAGCAGGCATCCCAACTCAACACAAATAAGCCAGACCGCCACCAGAACGTCCCCACGCGGCTGTCAGGGTGCTGAATAGGCGTAATGAGGAAAAGATGGGAGAGTGTCTGACGTCTGATCACCACGATCGTCTTCACAAAGCCTTGACCAGGCCGCTCCGCAGTAATAGGCCAAGACTATTCCGTCCCGGAAACGCATCATCCTGTCCGCTTTCGACCCGCCACAACCTAAGCACGGCTCATCCAGCAGCTACTTTTGAGACATCTCAAGGGCGAATGGACAGAATAACGTGCTCGATAGTACCCTTATCCCGGTTGCCCCCTCAGCACTGCCCACCTACTTACTTTTGTATGCATAGCATGTCCAGATAGCCAAGTTCTAACGCATGGGGATAGGACCGCGGGGAACCCGCAACGATAAGTAGCCAGAGCACGATGCACTCCGGGAATTCCGAGCACGAAGGCGCTGCATAACTCTCTCGTGGTTTTGCATGGACCCTGGCGGCTGTCAGGGCACCGGCAGTTACGTTTAGAGTTGCGTTTGACAGGGAGAGAAGGGCGACGGTGGTCTCCCTTAGTGCAAGGGAGCGTGCTAAGGGATATAAGAAGTACGTTTGCTTACTTAATTGCATTTTCGCGTTACGGAGTACATAACACATCGCTCGGGTTGGATCTGAGATGTGACCGAGGCTATTATCCCTAGGCGGAGTTAGATCAGATAACGCGGCCTAATAAACCACATGGTTTGCCAACGATGAGTGGATATGTCTTTGAACTCTGAGAGAAATGTCTTTGATATAACTCCGACCGATGCTCCTTGAACGGGCAAAGGAAAGCAGAGAGAGAGAGAGGCAAAACAAACCGACCTTCTGTTCTCGGCCAGTCCGATCATCCCCTCAACTTCAGCTTGCCTGCGCCGCCGCGCCCTTGGTCTCCGCCTTTTCCTCTCGTCACACTCATGCAGATCATCAGCACGGCACTCGCGTCTCTCGCCCCTAACTACCGGTACTTTCCAGTCTCCAGGTAGGTAGGTCTTCCTCGTGGGCCCGGCGGCGGCGGCGGCGGACGGCGCAGTCAACTACTACTGGGGGAATCCAAGGTAAAAGGGATAAGGTAATCGACACGCTGAACTTGGTTAGAATGAGGTACACAAGGTAAAGCGGAAAGCGTAAAGCGTAAAGGATCGATAGCCAGACAAACCCTGAACGAGCACCCTGACAGCGCTATCAGCTATAGGAATATGCAAGGTGAAGATCATACGCAGGGGCCTTCTCTTTACCGTATGGTTTACTCGGGACCCTGGATGAATGGATGGATGGATGGATGGATGGATGTTACTATGTACTGTTGTACCCGTACGCACGCTGCATACTACTCCGCTGGTGGATATCCGGACCCTGGCCCTGCCAAGATGTGAACCCCCGAATACAGTAGCTCGAGGAGCGTCAGGTTGTTTGATAGTTGGAACTTGGTGGAAGCGAGCTGCTGGATCCGGATCTGCGGGTTGGAGAAGGATGCCCGGGTTGCTGCCGTCGTGGTGAGTTAATGCACATGGAGGGGAGGGGGGCGCGCGAAGGGAGGGTTGCGAGGATTGCCGTCTCGTTGGACTTTCAACAACGCACTCTCTGAACCCAGCTGGCCAAGTTGACCAAGTCGATTGATGTAATATTTTTAGATTTAGGTAGACCCTATTTTTATATGCACGATATTTAATGTATACTCAAGATGTTGAGGTAAAGGCACTCTTCTCTGTACCTTTATCTCCACATAACTACCTACTCATGATCAATTACTCGAATTCTACAACGACATATCTTGATTCCCCACTTTGTGGACATGAATATTTGGTTTGTAATCATGAATCGCCCCTTCGGGATCACCTAGGTAACCTTCACGATAGCTTCATTTCTTCCCTGGGCCCTAACCCCCGGTTGTGAAAAACACGGTATTGTCGGTCTTGCGAGTAGTTGCAAACCATAGTGAAACACACCCTCCTATGTCCGATGAACCAACCATCCGCTTCACCCGGCAGAACTGACTTGTACCCTACCCTCTCTAACGTCTGCTGTCTCCACGCAAAATAATTCATGTCTCTTCGGCAGTCAGATGGATCCAGATGGCTTCATAGCTAACAAGTCCTAGGGTCGATGTTCTTCAATAGAACGCTTTTCAAAAAGGTTATTGGGATGATACGTCGATTCTTGAATGTGCTCTCGATCGCGTAGATCAGACTTTGTTGGGATTAGCTGGTTGGCACCGATTTCGTGTTAGGAGGTAACGGAGGTAACAAGATCGATCGCTCGAGGAAAAGTGGAAGCCGTTGAGAATACCACGAGCCATTGTGACGGTAACGGCCTAAGAGGGTCATTGCAGTAGTCGTGAACGCTAGGAGAGTAATGATAGAAAGAGACGGACAATTCGACTATTGCTCTGTCTGGGTGCTCTCTGAGACTCATGTCGCGATACAGTTGAGGCACGCAAAACCTCACGAGCGACTCTTTTTCACCATGCTGACTCAAGAAATGGGGACAGCGACTGAGTGGAACTGAGTGGGATCGAAATCTATTTCGCCCAGAACAAGTGCTTAGAAGCAAGTGACATTGATGGTACCACGGCCCAGCTATTGAACGATCAATGGAGGGTATATAAATATTGGCTCTGCAAATTGTCCCACGCTATGTTATCTCCTACGATATCTTCTTCTATGGCTGGAATTGTATGAACGGGTCCTTATCTTGCCATTCCTCCAATTAAAGATTAAAACTCTGGGTTCTCTATCGATTTCATAGAGTCGTCGATGAAACGCTAAATGTTCTGCGAGCGCTGTATCGGAATATTCCAATGTTCTGATATGGACAGTCACTTGAAGCATTGGTCTGCCACACTTGTGGTCCTGTAGGCGCATAATTGCATCCTGGAAGAATTCTAAATCCACGTCTCTGCCTTCATTATTCTCTTCGTTTTCATCTAAGAGCGTGAGTGTAGTGAGTTTCAAGCTATCGAGATTTCGAAACTGAGCGACGGCATCGATGAATTGGTAAGGCTTTCGTCTTGTAAGAGGCCATTAATTCTGTGATTCGTGCTGTGTTGACTTACCTCGCACTCCTTGAGATTTATGTCCAAATCCAATCTTCTAAGAAAGGGGCAGGAACTTTGCAGTAAGTGCAATTGCTGTACCGACAAGGTCCGACGAATTGTTGGCTCATCTTCGGGGTCTGGTTCTTGGAACTTGCGCAGCTTCAGAGCTTGCAGTGATCTATGTTTTAATATCGAGGAGAAATCAAAATGATCCAGGAAACAGGGAATCGCAATTTCTTCCAAACATTGAGCGCTCTCAACCAACTTCCCAAGTAGCTTCGTTACTTCTGCTTGATGGTCTTGGTGCTCAAACACCTCACTCATTTCGAGTTTCTTTAAATGGACAAACTTATGAGGCGCCACCGAGAGTAAGAAGCGATGTAAGCACGGTAAGGTGACTTCCAAGTGTTTCAATCTTGAAAAGTCCCACAGTCGATCAGTTTCTTCGGCGGAATAAGGCCAGGACATCCCGAACGAAGATACCCTGAGCGTTTGGATGGGTGCGAGTCTCCCGACATCTGGGTCAGGCCACTGGTCTATACTGCATAATGACAAGGATTCGAGGTTCTTGGACTCAACGAGAAAATTATTGACCAGCAGGAAGTCTTCGTCATGTAAATCCACACGGATATCGACAACTTGTGAAGCAGGAATTGAATCCAGATTTTCAAGCGCGTTATCCAGCTTATCAATCTTGAGACGAAGGCGTTTCGAAACTACAAGGCTTCGAATGGCCGTTGGAAATGGCTGCCAAGTGCGCTCATCATACCGCCACCTGTAAAGGTGTTATCAGAGGTTTCCAAATTCAGGACTACAACTTACGTGAGAGACTGAATGCATGCAGAGGCTGACAGCACTCTTGCTACTAGCTCCCAGTCCAAAGGACGCGTCACCACTAGGTGTCTGGTGTGTGCAATTACATTCAGAATAGCACTAGATCCCATGGGATTTTCCAGAAGCTTAGGGCTGAGCTGGATCTGGCGGTAGCGAAACGGGGTTGTAATCATGTTCATCTTTCGAGAGATGAGACGCAGACTTTGAAAGGCGTCTGAGGCCATGGCCGAGGGCCCCCATGTATTATAAAGCTATTTAATGCAACATTTAGCATGGGCGGTTCGATTTGATAGACCTGACAAACAGACCTCTTCGAAGATGAGAATCAGAACATCGGTACTCAGATCGTCCAAAGAACGAGATTTGACCATGCTATTAGGGAGATTCTCCGCGACGGGTATCACTGAGGTTTCCATGTTCAATGAAGATTAGATAGCTGCGTCAACCATAGGGCGTGGAGGTTGAAGAATGCCTCAACAGCTATCAAGCTCTGGATACCCCACTGCAACTTGGCTGAACGGATCCTTCCAAGTAATGGAAAGAACAGAGGAATCACAGCCAGAACAGTCTCCTCAGCTGTGGCCTTCAATCTGCTACAACATATAGAGTGCTGTTCCGTGTTCAGTCAATTCAGATACTCCAGTGAGGCGCCGTTGATTGTTGTCAGGATGTCATGCTGAGCCAGCCGGAGATTTACAAGATTTACGTGCATCTGTGGCTTGGCTGACAGGAATATGACGGTATATCATGACATTGTGTGGGTAAATTGGAAGTAGATTAGTGGTAAATTAGAGGTAATTAGTGGTAATCCTCCACACTATTTACGGAGAGTTTATTTTATTGGGTCTCTCGACCATTGTCTACCTTACCACTTAGAGGTCTTGAGACCGTCCATAAATCATCACCCAATTTTTTTTTCCTCTCTCTTTTCCTTTCTTCTCAATTACCTTGCTTTTTACACTTTTTCTCTCTTGTTGTTATTTGTTTCCTGATTTATTTCTCTTTTTTTTGAACCAGGGCTATGGTTCAGTTCTGCCATCTGCAATCACCTGGAGCGGCGAGCCGGCTTTGACCGCTCGTACCCGCCCACTTATTTCTTACCTAAAGGTACTTCTAGACCCGATGGCCAAAAGAACGCCTGCAAACTCTAACTCGAATAGCAAATCCTTCGAATAGCAAAACACTTGACGTGTCTGACCGCGCCTGCCATGCTTCGATATTGAAATCGCCGTCTTTGCGTCCTTCTTGCGCATTATCACGTTCCCAGACGACCCCATCGATCGTCATATCATGGACGAAGCAAGCAGATTGGTTTCCGAGCTTCACAACAAGCTCGCGGAGCTCGACCTGAGGGTATGGCAATACCGGCGGGACATGGCATCCGAGTTCACCAAGTACACAGAGGATCTGCTGCGCGATGTCCCTAAGGAAATATCGGAGACTGTTTCGAAGGTCATCGCAGAGGATATAAAGTGTTACAAGTCACTCAACCTCGACAGCCTTACTCCAATTGAGTCATGCGGGGCGAACACCGACAATCTCGTGAATGGCCTTCAGAACGCCGCGCCGCCATATCTAACAAACTCGACAAGCTCATTTCTATATCGCGCGCAAGATCCAGAACTGGAAGCCCCAAGAAGTCCACACGAGCGAGACAAGGAATTTCATGGTTTATTCACACCAAGCTACCTGCCCTTGCTGGACAGCATAACTCGCGAGCACAAGTCAGACCATGACTCCTCATTAGATAAAGGCAAAGAGAGAGAGATGGAGTCGGTCCAGGTGGATGCGAGCACAGATACAAGATCATTGACGTCTACGCCAGAGCTGCGGCGGCCTGCCGCTCCGAAACGGAGAAGTACAGATGAAGTATCAGTGACCTCCGACAATAGTGATGGCCTCATCCGTCGCAGTGCCTTGCGAAGATCATCAAGCTCCTCCAAAACACAAAGCCCTCGACGGGTCCGGTTCGAGGTGATGGGTGAAGAGGTTCTGCCAACAGCTTCGCCACAGCCCAACGAATCCATACTCTCAGACGATATCCCACCTAGCGCTCGTATCATTGGAGACGATTCAGAGGACAGGGCAGGATCCGAGGAAATCGAAGATATTGACGAGCCACCTCCTAAGAGGATATCGTCGTCCCAAGCACTTCGAGCTTTGTCAAGAGGACCACTAGAAGATGATGGGACACAGTGGACAACTGTATCAGCAGGTCCAGATGGAGAACCTTTTGATGCTGGAATTTCCCAGAACTCTTCTACTGAAGAAGATCTACGGATAAGTCCTAGCAAGCCACAGACTACCTGGGATAGCCAGGATCGGTTATATATTCCAGAAGCGAGTGCTCCCTCCGATCCCACAGTCCACCGCTCCCGACTAGAAACTTTGGATGAAAGAAATGGTGCTGAGACACCTTCTGACGACGAAATGCTTGATATGCCACCATTGAAACCGATGAGAGGCCAAAGATCTTCCTCGGCAAGTATCCTTCCATCAGTCGAAGACCCTGGCTTAAACGACTATGAATTTCCTACCGCTGCAGAAAAGGCCTCCAGCACTCCTTGGTTCAGTCTGAAGACCTTTGTAAACGATCAAAATAGGGGTGGTGGCGAGGACTTGGCATTTACAGAAGACGATCATGATGAACTCTTTCATTTCGATGAGAACAGCAATGAGCAGAGACTTCCACCTGAAGAGCACAATGATTCGGAGCCAGATTCACCAATCTCCCCGGAAAGAGAAAAGGAGCTCCCAGACCTCAGCAAGTATTCGAGATCGCCCGCGCGTGAGATCCCCACACGAATAGTACCACAGTTCACGAGTGTCTCGAAGGGAGTCGTGGGGTCTTATAAAGGGCATCCTTTCAGCATGCCTATTGTCAGTGACGAGATACATGCTCAAGCCGCATCCTTGGGAGCTATCAATTCTTTTGTTGGTAGTCTCGATGGACGTAGTGGTCTGGATGAGAGTGATATTCAGAGTTTCAGGGAGAGTTTCAAAGCAAGCGGTGGTGCTGGGAGCTTCAATGGTGCCGCGCCCAAGAGCATGACGGAGAGGATGATGATGGAAGATCTGCTGGAGGGTGAGGAAGCGAAGCGCCCTTGAGGGGGGAGGTAGTCAGTGCATTTTCAACATTGTTTTATTAATTGCGAGCGAGGCGGATAGCATTGCATGGTTTACAGGCGGCCGGCGGATTTGGTGCTGAGGTGGGTGGCATATTTGCTAGAGTTTGGGAATAGAGGTCAACCACGGGCCAGGATAACTGTTCGTATATTTATTATGGAGCTATGCAACTGAGAGGTACGACCCAAGTTTGATCATGTATATACATGAAATATATAGCATAATAGCTGTCAAGCAAGGCTAGGATTCTATTTAGCTTCCTCGAACCGATGGGCTCCTCTACTCATATAGCAGATGTCGCATACTTGTACAAAAGCATAGATAGATGACTCGATACAGGACAATTTTCCGCCATACGTATCATGCACAAAATCCATACGAACACCGCGCATGGGCAATGAACTTCCAACCTCCATCCACTTCCACAACTCGCAAACAGAAATCGTTGGGTAGAAGTGGGACTTACAGGTAAGCTTAACCAAAGAGGCTCATGAACTTAATAGGAGTTGCTGGATTCGCGGAGGATACGAGCTTACCTGCCTCAAAGTGGAGGCTGAGGGTCAGAACTCGCGGCGCAGGGCAGAGGAATCCTCAAACTTATTTCAGCACTAGAGTGGCCGGCAAAATACAGGAAGTCATTTTTGATGACTTTACTCGATTTCCTTACGGTTATTGAAGTTGAGACTTCAAACTAGCGAATGCAATCGTAAATGTTTCCAATCACTGGGATAGTTTGCAGTGAGCGAGAGGCTGTTTCCCTGGTCAAGAGAACCCGAAACTTGATGCTCTCAGTTGGAGCTATGACGAAGTTCCAAGTTGTTGAAATCTTGCTTGTCTATAGGGTAGATTCCTATAGGATCCTCCTGGTCTTTCCTTGAGTGTGGTAGCAGGTAATATTGAGGAAGTGGATTAAATCAAGTGATGACAAGATGCAGGAACTTCAATTGGGAGCTCCTCAGGAACAGCACTCCTCCTTCCTATTCATCCCGTAGGCCTACTAGAGCACTAATTTCATCTATACAACTCTTGAATTTGTTGTACTGTTGCTTTGATGCTCTCACTTCGTCATTGCTCGACACGCGGCCATCCGGATCGAATCCAGCTCCTGATGAAATTTTGCACTCCTGGACGAAGATCCTTCATTTATATTCTTTTTCTTAATATGATTTCTATTGCTATTTGCGCTGTTTCTTTTAGGTATTGTGACTCAATGCGATGTGCAAAAAATCATCTCTATTTAACCTCTGATGATCTCGTCGTCGCATCTTCTACAAAGCAAGATCTCCCTTCAGATTTACTTCTCATCTGCCAACTTTTCCACGTTACTGTGAACCTTATAAACATGTTCACAAAAGGTACCCTTCTTCATGCCCTTCTCCTCGCGCCATTGGCACTGGCAGTCCCAGCTCCGGACAAGTCTTCAACTGAAATCCACACTATAGCTCATTCCTCGGGAAGTGTCACCGGAAATGATTCTATCAGTGCTTCAGCAAATGGTATCGACTTCAGCAAGTGGGCTCTCCAGCTCCCTATTGGCACTCCCGGCAAGCCCCAAACGGTGGCCGGTTCGTCCCTCAAGACCTACTCTGATCCCAAAAAGCAATACTATTATACTGACCCCACCACCAGAGCGGTTGTCATGAAGGTTCCCGGGTCGCCTGCTTCCACTGGTTGTGTCCACACGACCAACAGCAAACACTGCCGCACCGAGCTCCGCGAGACGACCCCCGCGAGCTGGGATCCCAAAGCTTCAACCAACCGTCTAACTTCTACACTTACTGTAGTCAAAGCGGATGATAGTGCACATGGGACATGTATCGGCCAGATCCATATTGCCGATAGCGTCTCGGTGCGTCCCATCTGCGAGCTATACTACAGCTCCAAAGGCGACATCACCCTAGGAGTTGAGCAGATGCGGAAGGGAGGAAATGAGAAGGTCCTCCCAGTAGGGAACGTTCCCCTGGGAACCAAGTTCTCCTACACGATCGCGTACGAGAGCAATAAGCTCAGCGTCTCCATCAATGGCGAGGCGGAGAAGACGTTTAGCACATATAGCTTGGATGCTCCATTGAGCTATTTCAAGGCTGGGAATTATAATCAGGGTAGTGATGCGTCGGAGATACACTTTTTTGATATCAAAACGGAGCACTAAGGTTGTGGGATAGCATTGCGAGCAGATTCGAAAATGGCGGTGCTTTGGGAAGAGAGATCTAGTCGAGAATTGTTTTAGGGTTCGCGGAATTGGGCATTGCTGGACTTTGGAGGATGGAGTATTTGATGCAATTTTGAATTCCAGCTTTTTCCCCAGGGTCTATATATGTCAGTGAAAGATTTCGTCCCCATCCACACATATACAGGTTTGGTTTTGTGGAATTAGCTGTATATAAGGCCATTCATGGGTGATTGGTAGCCCGTTTGATATGAAAATAAGACCAGAAATAGGGGGGCTATATCCTATAGTCGAAAAAGGGTAACAAGTAAACAACAAAGACGTCGCAGCGCCGGCCAGGCCACTAGCAGGGGCAATGGGCAAGGGACAACGCGGGGGACAACACACGACGGCAGCACCCGAAACAACGCCTGAGGTATCATTGTAGATATCATTGGAGATATTTGTTGTACATATATTCCTCTGTAAAGTACTCTTGTTCTACTTATTCTTCTTGTCTCTGAGCTTCATCACTTAACCAGCTCCAACTCAACATCAACCTCGCCCCCAACATCAGATCCTCCTTCGTACACTACCTCAATCAACCACTCCAACCACAACCATGGCATTCGAAGGTTCATTCCTCCCGTCCATACGCTCCATAGTATCCTTTGGCAGCGGCTTGCTCTCCCAGATTCCCATGCTGCACAACTCTCCTCAGGCCAGCTCCCCAGGGTTCTTATCCAGTGCACCCAGTTGTCCCAGCGACAGTCCGCTCTCCTGCCACAACACCACCGCGGCGCCTGACAGCTGCTGCTTTATCTATCCTGGCGGGCAGCTCCTGCAGACGCAATTCTGGGATACGAGTCCTGCGATCGGGCCCGACGATAGTTGGACTTTGCACGGTCTATGGTCTGTCCCATTTCCTTCGTTTCCGGGATCCCAACTAACTGGGATCATCCATACACAGGCCGGACCTCTGCGACGGCAGGTACCCGCAGTACTGCCATTTCACTCCGGCATATAGGAACATAAGCTCGATCCTCACGGCCGCAGGGCAGACGGATCTCCTAGACTATATGAACACCTACTGGCTGCCCAATGCCGGCACGGCAGAGCATTTCTGGGAGCACGAATGGAGCAAGCACGGCACCTGTATTAATACTTTGGCGCCCAGCTGTTATGGCGACGGGTATGAGCCCGGGGCCGAGGTGGTGGATTTCTTTAATAGGGCTGTAGAGGTGTTCAAGGTGGGTTTTCACTCTCGATCATCTGGTATCTATCATGACGTACTAATAACCTTCCCCTTCGCATTTAGGGATTGGATACCTACAAAGCACTCGAAGCTGCGGGCATCACGCCCTCGACGAGCAAGACTTACACTTCTGACGCCATCCAAGCAGCATTGACGAAACTTACAGGGAGTGCTGTGGTATTGGGCTGCAGGAACGGAGCACTGAACCAAGCATGGTACTCGTTCAATGTGAAGGGAAGTATACAAACCGGGACTTTCGTGCCCGCCGCACCCGCTGGCAGCGGAGCGGGGACCTGTCCCAGAGGCGGGATTCGGTACCTGCCTAAATCCTCGTAAGGACATGCTATGATTGAGGCTCGGAATGGAGCGGGAAGCCGGGGGCGGGATTGTGGGATTGGACACCCATACATCCATCTCTCCTCTTTGTACGACAAAGGGCGTAATTCCACGACGGCTGCCCTGCCTATCATCAGCCTTCGTCTGTCTCACCTCCTAGATCAGGAATCCCGTCAAGCGATTCCTATCCAATCCATGCTGGGATGAATCATTGACGCCTATCGCTATCGATAGACTTGTGCTACAGTCGCACACTTCACCCAGTATTGAACTTGCACCCTGTAATAATATAAGACATGATATGTTTGATATATATCATGAACCAAGAAAACCAAAACCAAAACCAAAACCAAGAACCAAGAACCAAGAACCAAAATAAAGCAAAGCATCTTTCAAAACAAATCCAAAAACAATCCCTCCCTAGCCCACACCTCCTATCCATTCATCCATCCTTGCGCCACGCTCTCAACCCGCGATCGAAAATCTAAGCGCGTATATGAATTCTACCTATCTAGATGAATGTCAGTCCGTCCGTCAATCCATCCATCTATCTCTCTTTTTTCATATCCCACAGCAATTCCCGCTTCCCCCCCAAGTTATTTTCATCCCTCCTCTCCATCCCCAATCTTCTTCTCTCTCAAGGAAATCAAGTCAAGATAAAACAAACTCAAAAACCCAACCAAAACAAATCAAAAGAACACACCAACTAACCCCCCACAAGACCCGACGCACACCAATCAAACAATGTATATGTCACGTCGACGCGTGTCCGACGGGGAATAAAGGGGCTTGCTGTGGTGGGATGTGGTGTTCTTGTGGGAAGAGAAAACCTATTCCGTGATAAATAGATACCTAAATAACCAAAACCTCCCTCACTCAACGCCACTTCCTCTCCTCTCGCAATCCACCCCCCCCCCCCTCCCCCTCTTTTCAAAATACATATCACCCACCACCTCTCTCTCTCTCTCTTCCAGCTTCTTGAACATGAACAAATAAATGGCTTTTTTTTATTTCCCTACCGAATTTTTACAATACATTTGGAACCCCCATATATCACAGCTGCTCATTCATATCCATACCTCCCTCCACAAACTCTCCATCCGTGATACATCCGTGGCTAGCATCGCTGACGACGCGCGAGTACTTGGCCAACGTGCCCTTCTTGTACTTCAGGGGGTGGGGAACGAATTCCTTCCGTCTCTTCTCCAACTCGGACTCGGGGACCACGAGGTCGAGCACTCTCTTCTCCGCATCGATGATGACGGTGTCGCCATCCCGCACCAATCCGATCGGTCCTCCTTCTTGCGCCTCGGGGACAATGTGTCCGATCAGGAATCCGTGGCTTCCACCGCTGAAGCGTCCGTCGGTGATCAGAGCCACGTCCTGTCCCAATCCCGCACCCATGATGGCAGAGCTGGGCTTCAGCATCTCCGGCATACCGGGGCCACCCTTGGGACCCTCGTAGCGGATCACCACAACCGTCTTCTCGCCCTTCTTGATCTCGCCGTTCTCCAAAGCAGTGATGAAGTCATCTTCGGCATCGTAGCACTTCGCCTTTCCTTCAAAGCGCAGACCTTCCTTGCCGGTGATCTTACCAACGCTACCACCCGGGGCCAGAGAGCCGCGCAGGATCTGGATGTGGCCAGTCTTCTTGATGGGGTTGGAGAAGGGACGGATGATGGTCTGGTCTGAGGGGAAGTCGGGTACCTTTTCGAGGTTCTGAGCGAGCGTCTTACCGGTGACTGTCATGCCGGAACCGTCGATGACTCCTTCTTTGAGGAGGAACTTGAGCAGAGAGGGAGTTCCACCGATGTTGGCAAGATCAGCCATGACATACTTGCCGGAGGGTTTGAGGTCAGCGAGGAAGGGAGTGCGGTCAGAGACAGCCTGGAAGTCGTCGATTGTTAACTTGATGCCTACGGCATCAGCCATAGCAATGAGATGGAGAACGGCGTTGGTGGATCCTCCAGTAATCATGACGAGGATCATTGCGTTCTCGAAAGCCTGTCGGGTCATGATGTCTTTTGGTCGGATGTCTTCCTTCAGCAGGGTGAGGATGGCCTCACCAGCGGCAAGACACTCGAGATGTTTGGCTTTAGATTCCGCAGGGTTGGAAGATGATCCAGGAAGGGTCATTCCCATGACTTCAATGGCAGTGGCCATAGTGTTCGCGGTGTACATGCCACCACAAGCTCCACATCCAGGAATGGCGTTGCCGATGATGTCTGATCTGGTCTCCTCCGTAATGTCACCCGAGATGTAGGATCCATACGCTTGGAAAGCAGAAACGATATCGATAGGAGCGTTGTTCTGAGTAGCAGCACAACCAGGCTTAATGGTTCCACCATAGACCATCAGAGAGGGTCGGTTGACTCTTCCCATCGCCATCATCACACCGGGCATGTTCTTGTCGCAACCAGGAATGGAGATATTGGCATCGTACCATTGGCCGCCCATGACGGTCTCGATACTATCTGCGATCAAGTCTCTCGATTGAAGACTGTACCGCATACCCTTTGTGCCCATGGAAATCCCGTCCGAGACTCCAATGGTGTTGAATTGATACCCGATCAGACCGGCTTTCTCCACACCTTCCTTGACCCTGTTGTTGAGGTCCAGCAGATGCATATTGCAAGGGTTGCCCGAATACCACACTGACGAGATACCGACCTGGGCCTTGTTTCTCCCTTCCTCAGTCATCCCCGTGGCATATAA
The DNA here is from genome assembly GCF_003019875.1 of Amorphotheca resinae ATCC 22711. NCBI lineage: Eukaryota > Fungi > Ascomycota > Leotiomycetes > Helotiales > Amorphothecaceae > Amorphotheca > Amorphotheca resinae. The sequence continues at coordinate 3,843,770 of NW_020194471.1, forward strand.
CATGGCCTGCGAAGCTCCCTGTGATTTTGGTTGCGTGATTTTGGAAGACATCTTGTTGAGCTTGAGGTCGGCGTCATTGGCTCGACATGAGGCGGTAGATGAGAGGGAGCGGCTTCGAATGAATATTAGCCCACGAGGCTCCAGAGAAGCAATTTGTTGACGGTTCAGCACTTACACATATTGTGAAGCTCTTCTCGAGCTCAGGATGGAGGCATTCGCCCGCATCCTTAATTGTGGAAGCATCTTTGCTATGTACGGCAATACAATAGCCAATTGCGAAGAGATGGCAGCCTCAGTGCTCCTCCACGCGAAAAAGAGAAAATTGCCGTTTTGAGGAATTCGGAGGATGATTCAGAAGTTCGCAGGAATTTGTTCTGGCGCTGACAATACCTTCTCCAGTATCGGAGGGCGGAACAGGTCTGTGCATCGCCAGTGCATTAGCGCAGAAACCTCCACACTAATAGGGGCGCTGTGATTGGTGGGATCAGCCACAGGGAGCTAACCCCTTCCGGACTATTACACTAGCTGTATCGGGAGTAGCGTACCCCTCGACCTCGGCTTCATATGTTCCACTCAAGGAACCAGGAACCCCTCCGCATTTGTCCCTGGACTTTCTATATATCCCCAGGTTCCCATGAACCATATGAGGAGAACTATAATTCCATGTTCTCCCCGCCTCTCTCTCACCTCCCCCCTCCATATCTTCAATCATTAGAGCTTCGCACTTCAGCCGCATCTAACGCACTTTCATTCACATCTCCAACCCCACTCTAAGACACCATGGCTGCTCCCCCAGAAGTCACCATCAAGGACCTCACGGGCACCTTTGTCATGGTATCTCCCCTGCATACCCCATATTCTATACCCCGACTTCTTCCCCGTGAATAAGCCCCGAGCTGACCACCCGCCGCCCTACCTAGAACAAAACGCTCTCCGACGATCCAGACCCCGTGCTCGCGCTCCAGGGCGTCGGCTGGCTGACGCGCAAAGCCATCGGGCTGGCGACCGTCTACCTGCACGTCAAGCAATACACCGACGAAGCCGGCGTCGTGCACATCGACATTGACCAGACGGCCACGGGCGGGCTCAAGGGCACTTCGGAGCTGCGCGCCCTGGACTGGGTCGAGCGTCCCCACAGCGACCATATCTTCGGCCAGCTGAATGGGAAGACGCGGTGGATCAAGATCGAGGATGTCGACGATGACTTTTTGAACCAGGGCTTCTTGGAGGACGACGCTGAGAATGGAGGCCCCGCCGGGGAGCGCCACGTCGAGAGTTTGGTCGTCTCCGATAAGGGCTGGACGGCGCGCCAGATCTGGGGCTTTGCTACGGTGGAGGGGGAGAGGTACTATATCAGGAGAATAGTGGTCTCCAAGGGTGATAAGTCAATCAAGATTAGACTCGTGTACAATTGGCAGAAGAAGTAGACCGTCTATCTGTCGCTGTTGGTTTGTACAGTTTTGCGGGCAGCACCTAGACGTAGGGCTGTGTCCTTCCCTTCAAGGTAGAAGGAAGGCAGGAGGATATTTTGAATATTGAGGTTTAAACCATAGTAGACCATCAATTGGCTACCAGTTATTGTCAATCGTTTAGGTTGTTGCAGTGGGTTGCTGCTATTGCTTTGGAAATACTATAGTCTAGAGACTATTAAAACCATGTTTCAAGGCCTATAGCTAAGTCTAATCAACTGGAACTGCTCTTCATCTATGAGTGCTTCTTGTGAATGTTTAATCGTATGAACGCCCATTACTCTGCATGTCGATTCCGTTGTGACTCCCCGCTCACTGGTATCTCTCATCACCAAGTTTTAGTGCAGACACGCAAGCGCCCCTTTTCATTCCAACTATCCTTAAACGCTTCATGGGATGGATGCCTTCAATCTTGCATCTTTTCAAAATCAATTGCCTCCAGTGTATAAAGAGAGGCCAAAAAGTCCGATTCAGCGTTTGGGGTTTCTCGTCCAATTGGTAAGAATACGACTGGCGTGTCTTCATTCTGAACAGCAATAACTTCAGAGCCGAAACTAGCATTCACAAGCGCTCTGACTTGAAGCCCTCTTTGACCAGGATGTGCTTGTAAATCAATATAAAATGACCGTGCGTGAATTTTCGGATGTAGAGGATGCTCAGGAGACCAGAAGCGGAAAACACCATACCCCACATTGTTGCGAGACGTCGGTGGTACGAAGGCGGGTAACTCGTCATCGCTCGCTGAAAGTAGATCTGTTCCAGAAAGCCGAAGCCGATGGTCTGGAGTGAACTCAAACACGTTGGCTAGCTCAGAATGGTTTGTAACAAAAACCAAGGCCCCTGTACCTAGCCAGGAGAACTGGTGCGTCATGACACTCAAATACCCCTTAGTTGCCCCTTTTGTTAGAGGGATGGCAAGAATCTTGAAGCGAGACACCCGGAGCTCTTCTTGCTTTGTATAGACTTGAGTCTGCAGTAGAGAATTAGTAAATATCCGTAAGAACTAATAAGGCTACGATGCCATCGGGGTGTTTCAAAGGGTGAACCCACATAGATTGGGGCTATGGCTAAAGTTGGGGTTGCTCCAGCACAAGCACAAGCTGAACCATAAACGTTGATAAGAGGCCTGGGATCCGAAGGATAATGGCACAAGCTCTCTACATAATGCGGAGGTTCGGTTGGCATTACTTTCCGGACACTCATCGTGGGCGATCCACTGTGCAGATGAGCCGACCATATCGTTTCCTCTGCATGGTTCGCCAGCATGTTATGGCCGTCATTATTCTGGATCATTGTAACAGTAGCGGTGGTGAGAATACTATGCAGAGAGATATTATCAGCACTTTGAGTCCAAGTGGCAATGGGCAATTTGAGGGGGAGGAAAATCATATACCTGCTGGTCAGATAGAGGGTTGTTGCAAGGAACATATCGCAATCAATCGAGAGACTGCTACGAGTAGGTTCATTGTCGTTGGAGGCAATGGCACTCGCACAACTATCTTTGCATTCCGCATGACTAGCAAGTACACCGGCGTTTCCAAAGCGTGAAGAGAGAAAAAGGATAAGGATTGAGTATCTCATGTTGGAGTCGAAGGCTATTTTGATTATTGGTAGCAGTAGAAAGAAGTATTAGAAGTTTGAAGAATGATGCTCTCAGATATCGGACAGAAGTACTTACTTTATAGAAGCAAACTATAAAGTAAACAATATCTGAGTTCATGGAAGGGAACGAAAGGTACTCTAGGAAGTAAAGTAATTAAGTCGAAGTGGCAGGTGCAGCCTTGCTGGAGGTAACTTGTCGGGGAAAAGCATACCCAGAGACATGAAATTTGAGACGTGCATCTGAAGAAATTCAGCAATCAATTCCCTAAACTTCTAGTTGTCAAGATAGGGAGACTCAAAAGACTTGGACTATTGAGAGTGATTATGCCTCTCCTTCCTAAGAAACTAGAGGCTACCTTTGTTCCGCACACGAAGTACTTACAAAAGGTTTGGCCAATACTATGCGGAATTCCTTGTTCGCACAAAATTTGCAATGCCATATATCTCATATCATGCCACCATTCCTAGCCCATAGGATTTGCGTAAAGTGAAAATATCTGGGACTGCCACAGTTCCTTAAGAGCTTCCATCCTCAGCCTCGGCTAGGCTTCTGCTACTTCTTGGTCTGTCTTCCCTTCACTTTTTTCGCCCCTGCTTCATCGCTTGGTTTCCCTTCCGCCTTCCTCTTACCCATATCTTTTGTTTCCTTCTCGACCTCAACCCCAGATTCGCTTTTCTTGGGTCTTCCCCTTCCTCTCTTCTTGGGAACATCCACGCCGTCATCTCGTTGTTTGACAGATTCTTTCGTCGGATTTGGAACTTGGCTGTCTTTCTTTTGCTGTGGTTCGCTTGAAACGTTTTTCTTTGGTGGACGTCCGCGGGGTCTCTTAACTTTCGTGGTTTCATTGGATTGTGGAGAGGGGGCGGGTTCGTTCGACAGGTGATTGCTGTCAAGTGGGGGAATTATTATGTCGAAGTTCCTTTCAGGTTGGGTAGTCGACTGGGATGGCTTGGGCGAGGATGGTCTTGGTAATGACTGATGTTCGAGTTTATCATCTCCTTGAATTTCGTTTCCACCATTACCTGAACTTTGTTGCTCTTTGTGGTGTTGGTCTTCTGCTACTGGCTGCAGATGAAATTCTTCGCCTTCGTCAAGTCCTTCCTGGTCAGACGGTTTACTCTGTTGGGGCTTTACTTTTACCAAATCAGAGCATTCTTCATATTGACTCGGACCCTGGTAGGTGCGAGCGTTGTCCTGGTGTTTCTCCTCATCAGGTTTCTCTTCGGATTCTTGAACTTCTTTATTCCCCTCTTCATCAGACAGTGGTACGTTGGTTCCGCCCCCAATTAGTTTCGCCGTTGGCATAGCGCTTATCTCTTTCTGAGTGTCCCTCAATAGGCCTCCACTTGTATTACTTACCCCGGTGTCAGTGTCTCCTAGTTGAGACCCTTCCGCCTCAGGGGCTGTCCCAGCGGAAGACCCCTTCTGGTCACTTTTGTCGTCAGCCTGACGAGGCTTTTCACAGACCGTATCCTTTGCTCGATTTCCTTGCTGGTCGAAGGTTTCTGCGGCTTGAGTTTTCTTCTGACTTAGATGTTCAAGTCCTTCTTCCGGATGCATATCTCCACCTGAGTCTTCATATGGTTGGTTTCCTTCAGGGCCAATTTTGTCTCCTGTTCGGCTTGGTTGTATATCACGTATGCTCGCTTGTCCCAGTCTTCCATCCTCAGCTGCGGTCACTTCTGCTAGGCTGTTCACTGCCAAGTTTTCTTTCTCCGCCAACTTAACTCCGTCACTCTCCTTCCCTGTGACCTTCAAGGAGTGAGCATCGGTTTCCTTGATGTCGAGCTCCTGAGGCACTCCGTTCCCCGATATCTCAGTGTCGGCTGGCGCCATTTTTGACTCTCTATCCTGCGAGTACGTCGACGTTGATTTTTGGGTTTCCTTGGGCCTTAGTATCTGTACTTGTATTAGCCTTGGCTTTATTCCACTTGGTTTCAACCATTATTCTCCTGTCTTCTGTGACCTGGACTTCAATCTTGAGTCTCTCAGTTTCCAACTTCACTTACCGTTTTGGATTCCGCTTTCTGCGTCTCGATTTCTTTGTTCCGACTTCCGATCGGAGTTCTCTCTGATTCGGCTTCTCCAGAGATCTTCCTCCCATCAAATTCCATCCCTTTCTCTCGTGTTTTCTAAATCATGCGCTCCGGCCTCCCTTTTGAGCGTGAATGAAAGATGTCTCGGCCTCAGCTCTAGTAGTTTTGGTTCTAGCGCTTTCCCACTTCTTAACCAGCTCCTCTCTCGACGTAGTTGAGGGAAACACGTAGTTGAGGGCTCCTAGTTGCACCCTAGTAAGTTGTGGTTGATGTCTCAACTGGTGGAAGAGGCGGGTTTCTCGGGCAGCCTTTCTAGGTCTTCTGGCTGAGGAACAATGGCAAAGTAGGATATAATACAATTGGGTTGCCCAATACCCAAGCGCAAAATCGCCAAGTAAACACACCTCTAGGAGACAAACAACGCGTCATCCGAATGTGGCTCCAGGGAGGACCTTTCGGCTTCCATTCAAGCTTTGGGAGGTAGGGACAATAAAGTAACCTTGGGACTCGATCTGGGTTGTTATGGAATTATATGGGGTGAATTACCATTGAACTAAATAAAGCGTTGTTGTAGTAGAAGGGAATGGAAGGTACCAAAACCGCCTCACTCTCTCGAGCAACACGAAGCGAAGCGGTAGATCCAAGAGAAAAAAATAAACAATGGAAATAAAACCACCACAATCACTAAAACCACAAAAATAAAACAAAAAAAAGGGGGGGTACACTAGTTGAGATAGTATAGGTAACATATATCTCACTGTGAGAGACCGTGCAACCAGTAGCCCAGTGAGCGAATCAACAGGGATACTAGTATACACAGAAAGCGACTTCGTCAGGTGTTCGTACTCGAAGTTTAGACCAAACGATCTTGGCCAAGGGACTCTTTAGGAAACACAAGCTTACGTGTCATAGTGAGGAGGAAGGTGTACTCTTCGACCACCAAGTTCTTTGTCTCTTGTGTTTGTTTGGTTGGGAACAAAACCCTTATTTTGAATCATAAGGTAGGTGAATAAGCGAGGCCCTCCCGATTGTCCTCACGCGTTCGAGTACAACTAGGTAGATGCCTATCGCTCTCGAAATCAAGATACAATTGCACCTGGACAGCGATCTTCTGCAATAGAAGATCGTATTCTTATACGATGCAAGTGCATCTAACCTTTGTACCTCCCCTTAAAGTACATTCTTTGAAACACTGAGGAGCAGGCTGGATATAGGGGGACAGTCCAAATGTCTCCCTCGCGAGGAGTGATTGCCTGTTCCCACAAATATCAGAATCAACTACAGAACTGAGTTATCATTTCTATTGGGGAGTCTCAAAGAAATATCTTCAGCAAACAGTAGGAAAGTTATTTTCGCGTTCCTCAAGTGGCAGACAAAGTTGTTACAAATTGCATGAACCCCTTTTCCCCTTCGCTTAATGAAATGCCACGTGATCTAAGATATTGACAGAGGCTGTAGACGGCCCTTCTTCTGGAAGGCTGCTTAAGGTAACTTTACTGGCCTCCGATGAATTCAAGTCATAATCCTCTGTGATTGAGTATATTCACATTCGTTACAATGAACTTACATCAACAGTGAGGCTTCACTTGCAACCCAAGAAAATGATATCAAATATTTAGCAGCCATTTCCTGAGAACAAACATTTGACTACCGCGTGTAAAATTACTTTGCGGTCAAGAACCATGAAATAAAGGAAAACTGCACTTGCAAAAGTCGAGGTCACCAAGTGGCTTCATCGCTTGAAAACATCTAGAGCTGCTTCAGATAGCTCAGAGCAGGAAAGCTACATAAAGCCACTTCAACATCTTAATGGGGAATCTTGCAAAAGCGGCTTCGCAGTCATATCGGAAATCGAGGATTTGGGAGCAACCCTTTGAGAATCGGCTGGATGATCTCTCCCAATCTATAGAGTTGCTCTCCTTCACTAATAAGTCCAAAAAGGATCGGTGCAAAAGTATAACTGTACGGTATGGAGATGCCGAGATTAAGGAAGCATGATCAGCATTGAAATGACATATATAGGAGAAAATTGTAAACAGACAATCGCCACTATGCGGCTGGAAAGAAGTTCGTGGTCTCCGGTCTGTTGGATTGTGAAGGGTTTGCAGGATGTGAAGTAAGGTTGCCGTGTTGGATTACACTAGTCCTAACGAAGTAGGTGGGGTAGGTAAGGTAGTTCAGGCTTGAGTACCGGATTCTCATCAATCACTCCGGATCGTGACAATATATCCAGTCCAATACCATGAAATTCTTATATGTTCAATCAAGAGAGAATCAATTAGCTCAGTATGAACAGGTAGTGTAAGAATAGGCAATGAACCTTCGAACAACCTCAATACAAAAGCGTCTTGGTTGAAGACCCCCCCAACCAAGGACAAAGCAACCAAAATGGCTACTCCAAGAACCCTCCACTTCTCCACCGATTTCTGCATCAGCTGTGGCACGGTCACAGTAGATATCCAAGCCAAAAAAGCCCTCCTCATCTTCGACCGTCTAAAAGGCGAGTACCTCCTGCCAAAGGGACGCAGAAACATCGGCGAAACGCTGGAGGCTGCAGCCGTGCGTGAAACCTTCGAAGAAACGGGCATCCGGTGCAGATTGCTGCCGCATTCCTTCCCAACCCTCGCGACGCAGCCTGCTGATGCCGAGGCGGACGCTGGAAAAGGTGGGGAAGACCTATCGAAAGATGGAAATGAACGGTTGACTACAGAGCCGATTGCTGTTCAGCAGCGTGCCTCGCGGGGTGTATGGAAGATCATCTTTTGGTTTGTGGCCGAGGCGGACTCTACGGTGGATAAGATCGATGGAACGCAGGAGGAATGGGAGCAATACGATACGTTGTGGGTGGATGTGAAAGATGCGAGACAGATTATGTCACGGGAGGATGATAGAGAAATTCTGGGTGAGGTGGTGGAGTCGGTCTTTGGGCTATGAGTTCGAAGGATGCTAGGAACCTGCAGTGGATTATAGGTTAAAGCTAGAGGAGAACGGACTATAAGATTTGCTTCATTCTGGAAAATGGGGTATGGAGAATAGGGAAGAGCCATGTATGTCCATGTTCGAGGACTTGGATGAGAGCACAGTACGGGATGTCTCTGGCTGCTGGGACCTTATAATGGAACACTATCAGATAATTGGTTCCGTGAATGTCGATGGTCCAACGGAGGGCCCAATCTTTGAAACCACAAGATCACTGTCTCGTGGTTCTTCTAGATTGAAATGCCTTCGCCTTTGTCCTATACTCTTGGAGGGGTTCAATATACTTTGTTTAGAGTTACTACGCAGCAAGCAAACAGTCGTATTGCAACTACAGACCTCTAGGGGTATATCCATCTATGGGTATATCCTGCTTGATGCACAAAGCATGTCCCTGACGCCAGTCATGCCAAAGAAGATGCCCAATCGTTGCTCATCTCTGATTTCTCGTATAGCCCAAGGAAATCTCCCTCAGATCGGGGTTTGGAGCACAAGCTCCTATGTTCACCGCCCTATTATTTTATCCTCATGATAGCGTTGCTTCTGCTCCGCTCGCCTTTACTACCCCGTCAACTACCCCGTCACCTGAATCCTGTGCCGTCATTGCGATAGGTTTTCCTCTTGATTTGGATGTTAAGCTTACGAGCTCCTTCAGCATCAATTCCCGAGTATCGCGCGTTAGATCATCGACGTCGGCAGAAGTCAAATTTTTCGTCTCAATGGGTTTTAAGACTTGTATAGATTAGCACGAATTTGCACAGGTCAGAATTCACAATAGCAAGAACCTACCTTTAACGGGAATTGTTCCAGCGTTAAACCTCCACTCTTTCGCATATAGCACATCTGAGTAGTTCGCTACCACCACCGGCACAATTGGCACACCTGCCTGGACGGCTAAATGGAAAGCCCCCTTCTTGAATGGTAGCAACGTTGGCTCCTTAGCATAGCTCCTTGTGCCCTCGGGGAATATATAAACACTCTGCTTCTCCCTCTGGATCTCCTCAGCCGCGCCTGCCATGGCTTGTCGTGCATTCGTCGAATTGGCCCTGTCAATGAAGACCGTACGCGACAGAGCCATGAACCATCCCAGAAAAGGGACGTTCTTCAACGATTTCTTTGCAGTAACCGAGCAGTATTTGGGGAATATGTGTCCCAGCATGAGGACATCGAGCTCCGTCTGATGATTCCCAATGAAGACGGCGGGTCGTGTCTTGTTCAGGTAGTCGTTCGGGTCTTCAATCGCGAACTGGATGCCAGTTGTACACCACATGACATACTTGAAGCTCCTTGCGGTGGCCCATTGTGAAATCCGACCATATCCCACGGCGCGCAATACGATAGAGGCAACGACCCCGTAACAGGCGCAAAGTAGGAGAGAGGCATACGAGGCGAGGGAACGTGCAACGAACCCAGCGGGTGGGAGTATGCGGGACAACATGTAGAGAAAGAGAGTGAGGACCCAGTAGACAACGGCGAAGGTTCCGAGGAACTGGAGAACGGCGGACATGTCGGGATTACGGCGACGAGCGGAGGACGGTGTACTTGTAAGCTAGCGGAGGCCCTCTCGAGGAGGGAAGAGGGCGAACATATGATGCTTTCCGGGGAGAAATTATAGAACGTCGCTCCAGATTCGGTGGCCGACAAACCTAGTCGCGAGCGTTGCCGAGGCGCTAGAGCGTTTACGGACTTGCGCTGTAGAAAACTGTTCTGGTGACTGGCAGGGTTTGAGGACGGTTGAGAAACATACCCCAGAAGTATGCAAGGCCAGTAATGTACGTAATTTGACGTCGGGTTTAAGATATACAAAGCAGATTAGGTACTATATCTACCTACCTTACGTATACGGGGAAGAAATCTAGAGCTTCGAAGCCCGAGGGGTTTGAACCTGGTTAGATCTCTTACGTGCCTGGGATTCGAGGTATCAAGGGATGGAATCTAAGGCACCAAGGGATAGAATCTATTGCTCAAGGTAATCAAGATATAAAACCGGCAGAATTCCATACTAAAGTATAGCCCCGCTCTACCATTGTCATTCTAGGTTTCTTGGATAGTACATCGTAGGACCATTCCGAAAACATACCGGCATCACAGAGGGGCAAATTAATCCCCTGGGTTTTCACTTTCGCCTTCTACAAGTGTTGACCTCTCGAAAACCGGATCCAACAGTCCGGCATGGCTTCAGGTGGGCAGAAGGCGGATGTGACCGTGGGCGTGCTGGCGTTGCAAGGTGCCTTCAGCGAGCATGTGCAATTACTGAGACAGGCGGCACAGATCCTCGACTCCAAGGACGCTGTCAAGAGGCACTGGGCCTTCCTGGAGGTGCGCACCCCGGCAGAACTGGCATCATGTGATGCTTTGATCATCCCGGGGGGAGAGAGCACGACAATGTCGTTGGTTGCCCAGCGGTCTCAGATGCTGGAACCTCTTCGTGATTTCGTCAAGTGAGTCACCCCATCCTTGAAGAGATCCAGCTGTTAATAAATCCATAGAGTGCTGAGAAAGCCAACGTGGGGAACTTGCGCGGGGCTGATATTGCTTGCGGAGTCTGCAAATCGGACCAAGCAAGGAGGCCAGGAGCTTATCGGCGGTCTGGACGTTCGAGTCAACCGCAACCATTTCGGACGCCAAATTGAGAGCTTCCAGGCCAATCTAGATCTTCCCTTCTTGAAGCAGGCTGATGGGAAGGACTTTGATACAACCCAGCAACCGTTCAGGGCCATCTTCATCCGGGCACCCATTGTGGAGAAACTGCTTCCACGTGTTGCTGGTCCCCAAGAAGGAGAAGCAAAAGTTGAAGGCACAGTCGTTGCTCCCTCGAGGCCGATTGACGAACAGGTGGCCAAAAGCGTCAAGCTGGGAGATGTCGAAGTCATGGGGATCCTACCAGGTCGGTCTGCTGCGCTGAAGGATGATGCCACGAAAGAGAAATTGGACGCAGAGGCTGGAGATATCATCGCTGTCCGTCAAGCCAATGTGTTCGGCACGAGCTTCCACCCCGAATTGACTGGCGACCCGAGAATACATGTTTGGTGGCTCGAGCAGGTGAGGCAGTGGACCGAAGGAGCGGTGCACCCTTAACCCGCTCACTAAAAATCAACAAAGGCCACACCTTCCTACTTGACAGCTTGCAGATGGACTGGCAGATGAAAAGAGATGCCCGAGAGACATCGATCACGTGATTCTGCCTCACAATACTGAGGTGGAGTTCAAGGGAACCCGACCCAACGAATTTCCTGTGGTTAGTGCATTTCAGCAGACTTATAGACATGTAGACAATAGAGATGATATCTTACTACATGTGATAACCCAGTGTTTGTTCCAATGAGAAAAGATAAGAGGTTCGTGGGGCCCATGTTTGGCCAGGAAGTGCGTTGCTGCTCATCTGCGGACAGTCTTGTCGGAAGTCTGATCTATCCGATATGGGAGGTCTGCTAGATGAACGGTTTAGGCTGTTGTCAGGGTTATAAGAGAGTATTTCTTGATATCAATGAACATATTACCTATACGTTACAGGGATTAACGTACTCAAAAGAAGCATGAGCAGCATCTGCTTTCGGAATGGTGGGCGTAAATAAGCCTCATTGGTATTCTCTTTCGCCTCATGATCTAATACTACGCTGGAAGCCATGATAATTACACAACCAACCACAACTCCATTCTCGTCAACCATCACTAGTATCACTAAACCGTAATACACCATGAGCATATGCCGTCGCTCGATCATCAGCTCTCGTCTATCTTATTGACTTCGGCTTTAGCCTCTTCCCAAGTATCCTTGTTCTTCTTCGCCCATTCGATTTGACTCTTAGCGTAGGCAAGCTGGAAATAGTTAGTATCATAATACAAAGAGAAAATTGGGCAGTCGTTGAATACTTACCATATATCGCTTCAGGTCATCTTCCTTCTCTGCTTGGAAACGCTTCAAATCCTTCAATATTCCACTACTGGCATTCCGGACGTCTTGCTCTGATGCTTCTTGAGCTTGTTCCAATTGCCCAATCGACTCTCTCGTCTTGCCAATCAGATCCCTCCGTGTTCTTTCTGGGTCGACATCAACAACGCCATGGACTGCATGGCTTATGCGCCCAAAGATCTTATTGGTAATGAAGTTGCCGCTCGAGCTTTTCCGATGGGTAGGAGAGGCCTCAGTCTGGGGAGCTCCTTGGGTTGCCGACGGTGTACTGGAAGGATCGCCGTGAGTGGGTGGGAAATCTGAATCTATGGAAGCAGTATCCTCCTGGGCATTCTCTCGTCTTTGGAGTGGTGGCTCTCCAGCCGAAGATGCCGATCGACGATGTAAATTACCCGTACCGCTACTGCTGAGATATTGCTCGATTCGCTTGGCTTCTGCTTCACTTCTCTCCAAAGATTCAAGTAGTGTTCTCTTCTTGGATAACTCATCACTTGTCATCTCTTGTTGGATCCTCTTCAACACACGATATCGTAGGACGTTTCGAACAACGCCAGCAAATTGCGCACTCTCGCGCATAGGTTCGGCAAAACTCGCACCTAACGATCCGGATAACTCTTCCGTTGCTATGTATGAGGAGTCAACAGCTTGGCCAACTCGCTCAATAGCCGCCGCCAAGGATGGGGACGGTTCTGAAAGAGCGAAACCATTAAACCTAGCACCGAGCTCTGCAAGATCCGAAGCTAGCGAGGATAAGTGCGTCAAGGTCCGACGATTAACTTTCTCAATTGGACCAGTCAACAGTGATTCAAGATCTTTCGTTGCTGACTCAAAATTAATGAAATAAGGATCAAGATCCTGCTCGCTCAGATTTTGGGAATCGGGTGGAAAGCGACCAGAGAGTTGTTGGCCAGGAGCTGTGTGTGCAGCGGTCGAAGGACTCGCCATGTATTCGGATGTTTGATTTGGCATGTTTTGTGGATTGGTAGGGAGATTAGATACGGACTTGAGCTTAGCAGATGATGCGGGGATAGGAAGGAATGCATGAGCTGGTGAGGGGTTGGCGGGGTCAAGTGGTGGAGCTTTCATATTGGACTTGGGAATTGATGCGATGGGGTGAGAATGCAGGACCTCGTTCTTATTACAATTAGCAGAAGCAGAAGATCGGACAAGACGTGTAGCTTACCCAGCTTGCATTTGGATCAAGGAATCTCCACCAAACTCCATCGTTCCGGACCTCGTCCATTCTCCTGCATCTGTTCAGGAACACAGCTAACATTCGTTTTCGAAGATCGATAATTTGCTGGTCCTGCTTTGCTTTTGTCGGATTTGCAGCATAATCAGCCATTGTGTGCTTCTCCGGAATGGGCGGTATGATCAAGGAGGGGTGTAATCGAGAGAGCGCATCTCTAAGGGAAGCAAATTCAGAATATCTCCGGCGAACTTCTAGATCCTGCCAGGAGGTCAGCGCGCGGAGCTCAATCTAGAGATACCAGACTCACACCCGTCCGTATGGTGTACACGATGTATTTCCCTCCGCTTTCCACGCTCTTGCCAGCATCAACAATTAAGATGGGAAGATCGGGGTTCTCATAGAGAATTTGCTCAATTCGACTGTCGTAACCACCCTTCTTCTTTCTCGCAGCAACTTGTGTAGATCCTCCATATTCCTCATCACTGCCATCACTCGTGTCATCGTAACGCTGAGCCGGAAGGTCACTCTCGCCTTCGGGGTGATCGCTTATGGTGGAGGGAGTGCGGGGCCCAGCAAAGCCATGTTCTACATGCTCCCAATCGTTGTCAGTGTCAGGCTCATCATCATCGAGGCAAATAGAGTGCATCATCTTGCAATCCTGCAAGCGTGGCAAGGCAGATAAACTCACGAGAGCCTGGAGAGAGGGGATTCGTGGTGGAGGAGGTAATTGAATCGCGACGCTCAAAGCTGGTCCCGTAAGGGTTATTATCTTCGTCGTTCCACATCATGCGCGATCGCGAGCTCCGTCTGGAGCTGTGCGAAACAAACGGATGTGGTGAATCTTGTTGTTGTGAATAACAAACGCGGTTAATATCCTTTGGTATCCCGCCTGAGGGAAGATTACAGCTGCTTATGACGAAGCTTACGGAGTAGCCGAACGGGTGCACAGACCACCTCTGGTTGGAAGCGACGGACGACTACCGACGAAGGCTGATACTTCACCTTTATCAACACAGATATAAATAGCTACGTCAATATATGCTTTCAGGACGCCTACCTATTCAAAAGCCTTATGAAGAGGCTCATGTTCATGATTTTCCTGTTGCGTATCTCTTATATTCCCGGCCTTCTCTTGGGCTTGGGAGCTTTACCCCTCGGTTCAGCTCTTCAGTCTTGACAGACATTGGTACCAAACAGCCTTTACCTCATTCATTGTCTCAAGTGCAGTCACTACAATGGGCTCAGTTAATGGCAAGGTCCTCAGTCTATTTCTGCTAGATACATTCTGCTGGTCTAAAACACATATGGCTTTTGAAGCTCTGATACCTCGTCCGTGAATAGCTTCTGTCTCACAGCCATGCTCTACTGTATAAGTGAGGGTTGGCTTGTATTGCATAATCCAGAGTAAGGGAATAAAAAAGTTTCTACCAAGGCCTTTCTTTTTATCAGTATAAGTCTAGCAATATTCATGCAGATTCTCAGCTTGCATCAGTTCTTTTGGTTATTACCATTTAGTTTCAAAGTTTTTCAGTAACAGAATCCACCAAGTGCCCTGATTTGATTGCAGTATCATCAGAACTTTTGTAAGCCAGCCTTCCTGCAGGTACCCGAGCAATCATCTGGAGTTACGAAGGGATACAAAACCTGGTCACAACACTTGCATGAGTCTGCATTTATTATTTATTTTTGGGTCTGATTGGCCTTGGAGAAAGCATGGTAGTATTTGCTTGTTGCACTTCATTTCGTACTTGTGCCTCTGCTTGTAACTACTAAACAGCAAGCCGGTCTCTGACTCTAGAGCTACGATCTGTTGCTGATGACTCGGTTTCAATGTAGTGGCTTTCAGCATCTTCCTAGAATAGGGCAGCCTATTAACTCGAGTCCATCGCTTCATCCATGTCAGTGATATTACTGTTGTGTCGAAGACCTCCTTGGCCGGCGCCTTCCTCGCGAAGTTGCAACACTTTGGATTCCTTCTTCCACTGCTTTCGTTTGACTCCTCCTTCGAGGTCGGTCTCTCTCGTTACTGCGCCCCCTTGTTCGCTCAACCGGTGGCTCCCTCGCGCCCCGACTTCTGGGCTCTCTCGGTAATCGCATTATCGATGGTGGCATACTGACTGTTGATCTTCTCCCTACTCTAGCAAGGGAAGTAGCATGATTTGTGGAACTTCGCATGTTCGAAATATGAGAACCAGCTTGCATCGGCCTGTGCCTTGTAACCGCCATTGACACATTCTCTGAAGACGCCAACGGAGAAAGTACCATCGGAGGATCTTCCATTCTAGTCGAGACCCTCACTTCGGCGATGGAGTTACAGCTGGAGCTTCTCGATGCCGCGGATGACGAACGTCGCCTTCGGCGACTCCTTCGATGTCTCCTTTGTTGTCTCTGAACTCTTCCCCCATGTGCATGTTTTGGCTTCCCCAAGAAAAAGGCGGCAATTGGTCCTCTCCTTTTCATCCTTCCCCCTTCTTCATCTCCTGTTCTGGGATTCTCTTTCAGTGCTTGTGCTCTTGGCTTCCACCAAAGACCCCATATCAAAACTCCAAAAATACCAATTATGGCGAGAGCGATAGCAACTGCTGTCCCAGCCTGTTGGGCCTTTGGCCAGCAGCTCCATGCTGAGCAGATAAACTGTGATACGTTCATTCTATCTGAACTAGCGGCTCCTGATGACTGAATTGGGGAAGCTTGCGCCAGCGTTGCAGTGTTTAGTTGATTTTTCTCAATGTCAACCACATCCATCGTGGGCAAGACATCAGGCGAAGAGTTACCTGAGATAGGTGGTGGCGGAGGAGCGGTTGGCGTTTGTAGAGACTTGGTAGTCGTTGACCACGGATATAGTATCCCAATAGATCGATCGTTCGGAGCTGCGATGATGGATGTTGTGGAAGTGGCGCTTGAGGTTGGTCCATGGATAACGGTCGAGAAGGTTGATGTTGACATTCAGGAGCTTCGAGGGCTGGTAGTAGAGAGAGTGTGTGTGATCCGAAGATTATAGGACGGCTATTCTGAATACAATGTAGTATTACGAAAGAAATAAGCTAAATGTAAATAAACTGCTGTGTTTCTAATAGTTGCTGGCCGCGAATCTGGGACTCTGTCAGCATATTCGTTCTGACTCGAATCATATGATGCACATATCACAAGAACATTAGTCTTGTTATGCATTTCTCTACAAAGATGCATGTAATTTTGACGTGATGATGTGACTGGTACTAGAGCGTTATTGTGAGAATTGTGTCGTGAGAAGGAAGATGCAGCATCACATAACGTTCATGAATCACTTGTAAACATCAGCAGTATAGTAAGGACTTGGATTTGACTGCACATCTGAATAACACAAGCTCGATAGAGAGCCTCACTTGAATATGATTTCTGATGTAACAGTCGACCTTGTCATCCACGCCTGCTTTTCGCTTCCCATAACATCACACCTTCTATAACAGCCATATTCAAAGCCGCGCAGCACATAGCGAGACTGTGATCGTATCAATCCAGGAAAATTGAACCAGAGCTCAAGCTCAACCCTCCGTGACCATCACTGTAGCTGCAGTTGAAGAAGTTTCTTCTCTGGCATTGGCCTTCGCCCGAGCCCTAAAGAACCACCGTTAGAATGAATCAGACTAAAAGCTGTTGCTTGGGAAGGTTATGTTATACATTCTGATAGCCTGTGTAGGAGAAGTCAGTGTTGATACTTTGAAGGAATATGTGGTGGCTAACCAGTCTCTGAAGTAGCTTCACGCCAGCGTAGATGAGAAGCACAAAGCAGACGAAAATTACGACAATGATGATGCCGATCAAAGTATTGGATTGCATGTTCGCGGTCTCTTATTTTGGTACTGTTGGAGTTCAGATGGATGCCAGGAGGAAAGGAGGGTCTCGGAAATAGCTTGCTGTTACTGTCTGATTAGCCGGGGAAGCTGAAGTCGACGAGATAATAGACAGCGGTCTACCTTTGTATTCCCCAACTTGGATAACTTGCAGGCTTGACTACTTGAGTGGCCGTGCGAAGCTTAGATTTTTGTGTCGGAGAGGTGAACCAGTCCAGACGCGATTGTTTTGGAGGATTAGACGGGGTCGAGTAAACAAGCGTAAAGAGCCCTTCTCCTTTACAGGTTCCAAACCGATAAAAACAACAACATAAGTTAGCGAGTGAAGGCTATAGCTTTCCTTGAACTTCAAAAAGAAGGCTTTCGTGAACCCTTTTATCATGACCAAGAGTAGCAAATCTCTCCAGGGCAGATATGATATCCCCAGCCATAGAAGCTTGGGGCTCCTGAGAGGCGGCACCAGATTCAAGTAGCCGTTCATGAAGTTGAATGACTGCTCTTGCTGATAGAAGGACTCTCATACATGCTGCGAATACAGCGGGCTTTGATGTCCACCCAAGCGGCCCATCCTCTTTGTCAAGAAGGTCGGTCATGATCACCAGCCCTTCGAGCACCCAGGCAGCCAGAGCCGCGTAGGGCTGTGCCAGAATATTTTTGATGTCTGCTGCTGTCCATGAATTCTCCCCCATTTTCTCGAAGGCTTTACTCCACAGTCTTGCTTCTCTAATCTCATCAACAAACAGGTTCTGCTCTTCTTCTACAAATAGCGAGTCATCCTCTTTAAGAACTTTGGAGAAATGGGCCCTGATAGGCTCGAGCTGAGGCAGCGGAGTGTCCAAATCCTGGAAATCATTTCCCGTCATTCGAAAGATGATATTCCGAATAAATAATGGGCTTCGACCATATAACTCGCAGACATATTTTACCAACTCTGCTCGCGCTGCGAGCGGAACTAGAGACTTATGCAGTAATCTTGATACTGTCAGTGCGCTCAAGTCACGAATCTCGTCGTCGTCGTCGTTTAAAGTATCATATAAGGCAAGCAAAGAAGGTAGCATGCATTCATCTGCAGTGATATGGGGTACAAAGTGCGGGTTGTTGTACAATGATTGCAGAGCCGCAGCCGCAGCATAGCGAGTATCGAAATCCTGTCATAGTCAGTATAAAGAATATACGGTGTCAAGAGGAAGATATACATTGCTAGCATTACCAGCAGTTGAGAGCAACTGGCCCCATGCCTTCATCTGGGGCCTGTAAGATTCCATCGGCCATTTGCAATGTCCCTGAGATGCGAACTGGCTGGTAAGAATAAGTCCACTAATCCTAATCTGAGCATTTGAGAGAGACGGGCTCTCTTGCACAATTGATACGGTGGAACCGAGTTCCTTCACCCTATCGTTGAAATCAAGTTTTAAATGGTGAACACTCAGATTGTTGTCGGATTCGGACGCTTCGATCGAACCAGATTCCTTATCAAGAGCTTCCGCAAGATCGTAACAGATACGCGAGCAAACCTCGGGAGCCTTTGAGACTTCGAGAAGGCCAATATATGCCCGAGAAACCCCAAAAATTGATTTGGCTGACGGATTATTTTGCCATGCAACGGGAACACAATCTATCGCAGCTAGGATAATATCGGTGTTGAGCGTTGCTACAGAACTGAGAATCTTTTGAAGAGCACCCTCATCCTCTAGCAGTGCTGTGGTGTAAATCGCTCGGCGAACGATTGCATTTCCAAGAGCCGCACTAGCAGGGCCAGCAGTGGATATCTTTGAATAAGTTTCCATCAGTTGGTTGAATTCTTCCAAGGCAGAATCTGCGAATAGATAGCCAATTGTGGATCGTATCGATGAGGGACCATCAGTTTTAGCATCCCCACTAGAGCAAGATAGAAGAATCTTTGCGATTGTGTTGCTGACCTCCAGGAAAGCTGCGAGAATCTCTGGGTGCTCGCCATTT
Organism: Amorphotheca resinae ATCC 22711; assembly: GCF_003019875.1. NCBI lineage: Eukaryota > Fungi > Ascomycota > Leotiomycetes > Helotiales > Amorphothecaceae > Amorphotheca > Amorphotheca resinae. The sequence continues at coordinate 3,862,751 of NW_020194471.1, forward strand.
GGAAAATCATTTGTCTTGGATATTCTGAGCGCAGCAGCAATATCCAATAAACCATCTACCATAATTCAGTAAAACTAATAGGAAACATTTCTCTGACTACTCACCGGTGGCTGAGAGACGGTCAAGCTCTAATCGGCGCTCCAAGATCAGCCTGACCGCGATTAGAACACCATGAAAATGGTTTACTGACTGGTGCGCGCTTTGAATAAGGGCCACCACAGATGATAACCATTCAGGATGCAGAAGCAGGGTGCATATAGTACGGGCAGCTATCTCTCTAACGTGCCAAACCTGACTGCCGAGATGCATTGAAACCAGTCGAGATATCTCATCGCGATATGTAGGAGGAGGTCCAGCACGTCTAATAATGTCAAGGGCCGGAAATACCGATTCCACTGCGCCGATAGTAGGCACGTCGAGTGTCGCAGAGCTCCTTGTATCGGTATCAAGAAGTTTAAGCAAAAGCCCGGGGAGGGAAGGGTATCTGTCATAAGAAAGTCTTGTCGATCGACCATCCCACCCAGCTTCAGTGATAGCTTTACTTTCACTGGTGCCAAAAAGACAGTCGATAAGGCTTCGTAATAGGAGTAGCCCGCAATTTCGAATTGCCCAGCTTTGAGATAACGTCAGCAGAAAGTAGTCGAGAATAATTCGCCTACTCACATCTCGGAATTGAGGCTGTCTGCGGCAAGTTGCAAACACTCCGCTATATGTCCTTCGGACTTCTTACCCAAAGTAGAGCTCTTGAAGATCTCTTTCAAGCAGTTCATAGCATGGACTTGAGGTAGATTGGTCTCATCCTTTTCCGATAGTACGACTGGCCTTTTGGCCAAAGATATAAGCTCCATCATGACATCTTGGAAGGATGGATTGTCTGAATTTGCAGATAGAATACCCGTCATTAGTGCCGGAATTCCGGCTGAGCGTCTTGTCGTTGAAGCTTGTTCGAAGATGCATCTCATGGCGCCCTGACAATGTCAATCTTATGCAGATAGTGAGTTTGTAATGGGAAGGAAAAACATACACGATGCCATCTACTAAGAATATGAGGATCCAATAACTTAACAGAAATCTGATTTTGAGTGAGTTGACAACATCGAGCAAAAGTCAAGGATACAGTAGAGAACGCTCCACGGTGACGGAGGCTAGAGAGCTGTTCGAATGTGAGATTTCCAATTCCTGTAAAAACTTCTGTCGAGATTACGGCTGAACCATCTTCCCAAGTGGACGTAACTTTGCCAGCCATAGTTCTCATGAGATTGCTAGAGACGACAATTAGCAATAATTATCCGAGTTTCGAATGGTTAAATGCCCACGCACCTCGACTCGTGAACCGCTCGAAAGCTGTAACTCAAAACATCCTTTGTATCGACACTATCAAGCTCATCAATGTCTAGTGGTAAATAACCTTCTGGAGAATCATTGCATAGTACATCTTTGACCTGCCTCCAGATCCGAGAGCATGCTGATAACATGAGCTCCTGCAGGTTTTCCCACCCCTCGCGGCCGCTCTCTTCATTTTGAGATGGATTACTTTGACAGTCAGAGGCAAGATTGATCGATTCCCACACGAGACTAGGCATAATAGGTCAGCAGCTGTATGAATTCGAGGAAGGTCCGTCTGTTACTTTAGAGCAGAAAATGTCCCATGAATAGGGGCATCTATGACAGCTTGAGCGAGATCTTGCTCTGCAATTTGCACCTTTGCGTCCAGGTCATGAAGTAGCTCTTTTACTAGATCGAAGCGGGACTCTGCAGAAGGAAGGAGACTGTAGAGAAGCTCGTAGCACCGAGCGACACCATCGGCATAATCAGCGCGGCCCGTCCGTTTGGAAAGTTCTTCCGCCCGAGTAATGAAATCCTCTAGAGGGCCTAGAGCTCTGCCTGCTCTGGTCTTCTGCGATGAGGTAGTCGGGCTAGCCGGTACTCGGTGGTCAATCGCCGGTTCTGTGCTATGCAGTTGCGTTACTGGTTTTCTCCGCAAGAGCTTTGGCTTGTAATATTCTGAGTCTTTTGTCGCTCGTCCAATAGCAAAGTCATCGCTGGATGTCAGCTTCAAAATAGCGGTCGCACTACTTCGTACATCCTCGAATGGGTCCATAAGAAGATCCAGCAGAAGTCGCATAGACCTTGGGGTAAAGAAATTAATAGTATAGGGCCAGATTGGGGTATTACCCGAAACTGGAGGTGATGATAGTGCGGGGGAAAGGTTCTGTATTCCGGACCGGAGCAGCAGTGCAATGGCTCTTAGTGCTGTTATGTGGCGCTGATAGGATACTGTTGGAATGAGTTCACCCAACAAGAATTCCAGGTACCATTCAATGAAGCTCTCATGCCTCTGCAGAAGTCTGGAGATCTCGTCATACAAATCTTGATTTGTTTGAGATCTGAGCGAAACATCAGAACCATGTGACAAGGACGGTGCTTCAAGCTCTCGATGTAGATAGGCGGTCGCCCCTCTAATTCTTTCGATCATCTGTTTCGTATTACTGAGAACATCATTCCGAAACTTTGCATCTGTGTCTGCGTACAGGATTCCCATGTGTAACTGGAGAAAATCAAGAGCCATCGAACTGAATGGCCTGATAGAAGAAGGTGACGATACCAGCACAGAGAAAGCAAGTGATCGAACTGTATTAGACGCGCAGGTCAAGAGAGAACCTATCACCTCCTCCTGGAGGATTACACAATTGGTACTCTTTTTGAAAGATTTATGAGACTGGATAGTGCCTACACACATATATCAGCATAGCGACAAGCACAACTTCGAAGAAACATACTTGGTTCCTCGACTAGCCCAGCTTTCTTCCCTGCCTCAATAGCAGCCAATTGTAGCAACGAATGTGCATTCAATTCCCGTGCGTTGAGGTCAGAAATTGGTCTTTGCTTGTTAAGATCTTCCAAAAATGACAAAGATCCAGGCCGGTCAAGTTTGAAAAGAGCCGGGAAAAGATAATTCTTGACATTCTCCAGGGCGTCTGGATTCTTGTCAAGCCCACTTCTGATCCATCGTTGCCACAGAAGTGTGTGATCAACTACATCATTGCCAGAAATTCTTTTCATTTGCCCGAATAGAGTCACTAGGCACTTCCCTGCCGCTGGTGAGATGTCCGGCAAAGTCATCCAATCGAATATATCAGAAATAAGGGGATCCCAACGGGCCAGTGTCTCTGCCTTTGCATGGGTATATAGGGCACTTTTGATTGCTATCTTTTCATAAATTTCAATCACCTTCACAGGATGAAGAGTACGTTTACTCAGAAAGAACTCCAGTGATTTGAATGCAGGCTTGACCAAAGGTTGAGCAGCTTGATGAGTGATAATGGAAACAAGCCTGAAAAGGATCGACTCCTTAATGGAACTGGCAGTTTCTTCCTTCGGATGAAGGGCAATTAAAGATGCTATTAGCTCCAGCACTTGTCTCATTGACCGGTTCTGGTTCTTCTCGTTCCATTCAATGTAGAAATTGAACAAGTCAAGAGAGGCTTCTTTTGAGAGGGCAACCTCCTGGATCAGGGGCGATTGAGAGCTTCTGCATTGTTCAACGAAGTAACATAGCTTTATGCAAGCATCTCTCGAAACATGCCGTGGTTGAGCAGCCTGGTCAAGCAAACTATCCAGCCTTTCTCGGGCATATCTGCAAGTTGTTAAGTCAGAAAATCTAGACAGGGTCCGAGTTAACTTACCTGGATTGAGATGGGCCCACCTGAGACTCGATCCATTTTATAATCAATCGGTCGTCCACATCCAGAGGCACCTTTCCAACGCCGGATGAGTCTTCATCCCGGCCCTGATGTTCTGTGCTCATTTCTTAAGAACTCCACGAGTGTTATCTGCACAATATCAACGCCATAGATTGACAATTGTTTTACTGATATTGGGCAAATACCACTGGGTATTCTTCGTATCCGAATAAATAGAAGTGTAAATCTTGAATTTGATGTCAATATCTAGCTATAAGCTGTTTGAAATTTTGAAGTTCAGAAGTTCGCCTTTTCCCTTTTGGTCATGTGAGGAAAGCGCACGGGCCACATCCGATGTTTAAACTTTTTCAAAAGCTGGACATCGTTGACCTCAATCTCGACCAGCGCCAAAGCAAACAAACCCGACCGCCCGCCCTCTGCCTCTCCAACACGCTTCAAGATGTCGATCTGGGATAAGCTTACAGGACGCAAGTCATCCTCAACGAGTTCTAGTACCTCATCCTCAGACACAACAACCGACTCTTTCCAAACCACTCCTTTCAATCCCTCGGAAGCCCAAGATGTCTCCTCTTTCCTCACAGGCCCTTCCTTCGCCGATCCATCACAATTACATCCCCTTGCCGGTCTTAACCAGCAGACACTCGACTACCTGTCACTAGAAGACTCCACACTCTCAGATCTTCCCGGCGCGCAATCAGCTTTGCCATCGCGAGGCTGGTCGGACGATCTATGTTATGGTACGGGGGTAACATACTTGACAGCCTTGACAGTAGGGGGCGCGTGGGGGTTACAGGAGGGTCTTAGAAGATCAAACGGCCAACCTCCGAAGTTGCGACTAAACTCGGTGCTAAATGCAGTCACACGGCGAGGACCATTCCTAGGCAACTCGGCGGGTGTTATCGCGATGGTATACAATGGCTTCAACTCCTTCCTTGGTCATATGAGGGGAAAACATGACGCGGCAAACAGTATTCTGGCAGGAGCATTGAGCGGGATGGTCTTCAAGAGCACCAAAGGTGTTCGACCCATGATGATTTCGGGGGGGATCGTGGCTACAGTTGCCGGGGCATGGGCGGTACGTCAATTCCTTTCTAGTGATATCTCTTTATACTAACGGTAACGCTGGCAGGTAACGAGAAAGGCACTCTTTTAATGAACCCTTATCAAACTCATCTGGCTCATCCTCCCTCCTCAACATTCCTCCCCTAGGCCTCTCGAGCAACAGACTATGACATACGCCGAGACGTCGAGCAAACCGAAATCCTTTCCATGTACCAGTACCTTTCGACCAGCATCTTTCGCCTTGTTTGATTACTAAAGATTTGTTTTTGGGCGCGGGATGCATAAGCGATGGATGATCTCACCTCTGCCTCGGGAACATGTAAATATAGACTGATAGACGCCGCGGCGTGTATCAAAGGCGCGGTGGGCGTCTGCAGAAGAACTGGAGCATAATGCAAGTATATTAAGACTTTTGAAGGACTCGTTCGCGAGCTGCGTGTGAATCCCTGATCTACCTAGGAGCATGCGAGATCTTGGGTTTCAACTCGAGCCATTTATGACTTTTAAGTGCCTGTTTCACCTGATTGAGCCAAGAATGTTTATCCTTGAAGATGCCGTATACGATCACTTGTTTTCTTACGTTCCCTTGATGTTTGAATATAATGGATGGTTCAAAGTTGGCAGATCCTCAAAAATCTTCTGTGAGGGAAAGGTTGATTGGTGATTGCTAAGGTGCCTAGGTGTATTTTCGTTCCAATTGTTTTGACTTTTGGGTTTGGGGGAAGAAGGAACATGCGACTTCCAGCTCATTGAGGTGGGTATTAGAGAAAAGGTCGATTTTCCCTTCACCCTCGTCAACTTTACGATTCCAATTCGACGCGACGCCAACAGACACGCCTTCCTTCATACAAGACAGCAGGAATCATGTCGCAACTGATACCTCCCAAGGAGGCAGCGGAATTGTATATTGAGTGGGTCATTCAGTCTAAGGACTATGGTTACATGAACGGTGTGAGCCCAGCGAATATCGTCAAAATGGCCATGCTGGACTTGGATGCCCTACAATCTGGCAAATACGGAGCAGATTATTATCCAAGTGCTGACCTAGGGACATCTCTTCAGTCCGCCGTGGATGAAGCAAACACGACGGATGGCCTCCCAAAGATAGTCTCGTGGATAGAACATAGGGACGAAGAAAGTGTTGTGCGAAGCAAGGAGATCGAGAAGGTTCTGTCTGAAGAGTTTAAGCAGATTAGTATCCCTGAAGTCCCAGTGGAGCGATGGGAAAGATTTACTCTATATGAGAAGGTCGGTGTCTCATTTGATGCTAAAGCGTGGTCTTCTGTTTGCCATATTTTCGGGCATCCATAACTGACACTTCCTCCAACAGGTGTCCACTATCGCTCAATATCGAGTAGCAAAGGACCTCGTCTGCTTGTCTAAACCTACCGATTACAACTACAACTACAAGAAGTACGAGTTCACTATCCAGCTCTATTTGCTTAAGGGCGGGTATGGTGGCAATCATTTTGCGACAAAATTGTGTTCCGGTTACAATGTTCCTTTTTACAGCTTTCTGAAGACTCTTCAAGATGAGAGCCAATTGTGTGTAATTCCACCTCTCGATGACACTCAACCTTTCACCATCCCCAAGGGCCCCAGCTTCGGGTCTTCTACAGAACTCACCGCATCGGTCTTTGGCAAAGCAGAGAAAGAGAAACGCGTGAAGCAACGACGCAGCAGTGTGAGAGGGTACACGCTCGAGGATGGGCCATGGGTGTATTTTCTCGTCAACAACGCATCACGGACCAGGTCCGACTACACTGAGATTTCCAACCAAAAAGATTATGTGGAGATGCTGGATACTCTTAAAAAGGCCCACCAGAGAAATCCGGAACACGGGGAAGTACTACACATTTGGCATGTGTGTATATATCTCAATACTAGACCCCTCTGATCTTTTGCTAACAATAACAGTCAGCGGATCTAGCGGCGTATAGCAAATGGAGAGAGTCTGCTCGCCAGGAGATACAAGATAGGAATCGCCCTTGGAGATCAGCTGAATCGGATGAGGGGAATGAAGAGGATCGAGAGGATGGAGAAGACGATGAGGGTGAGCCATACTTTCAATGGTTGATGAGGACATTGCAATAGGCCAGATATGGCGAAAGATACATACGCATTCAATGGGAAGATATCAGGAGGAGAGTTGTGTTACCTCAAAGGATTGGACTTTCCGCCTTACGAGGATGTCTTCAGCATGTTTGTATTATGCCTTCTCTCTTCCCCTACAGTAGTCATGTATCGTTGTCTGTGGAATGGAACGGAACAGCGTCGAGAGAGTTTTACGTTGACTTAGTGTATTGGCAATAACATAAGCTCTGCACTTCAAACTTCTGTTTGGCTATATTGCTGAACACGTATGTGTTAAGCCTCGAGAGAACTCCTCAAGTACATACCCTTAAGTGACACATATGAACATAAGCACACCAAGTAATGAGGAAACATCAATTATCTATCTACATTCAGACATTGGATAACTCCTTGGTCCTAAGATGGATTATCTCACCCTCCCATCTCTGCTATGCCTCTTCTGAAAGTGATATAGAGGGAAGAGATACATCCACTTGCACAGTCCCGGCGTAGCCAAACGGCTTGTGATGAGCTGATAATCATAATATAAGCTCTTGCTAGAGCTTGTTGTCCCGCTTCCGTAGAAACTCTTGTCGTTAATTCTGAATGATCCTCGATTTGACACATTCCATGGGGGAAACCGGCTTGATAAGTGCCTAGGTACCTAGGTAAGGAAGTGCACTTCTAACTTCCGTCAGGTGTCTCCAACCTTCCTTCCTCTCTCCACTGTGATATATTCACTTCAAAATATGCTCTAATCTTTACCCTCGAGAATAAACTGGCGGGACAGAGGACACAATATAAAGTCCAGAGCATCTTCAGAAGCTCCTATGACCAAACTTTCCCTCATTTTTTCGCTTTCCCCTCGTCTCCTTCCGAGTTCATACCACCTAAGACCACATAAAAAGAGATAAAACAAAAGAAGCAACGTCCAAGATGTGCTTTCCGTGTTGGCCCTGGGCTAAGGTCTATTTGGAGGAAGAGCCTGAGCAGAAGAAAGACCCGGGGGTGTTGGTTTGGGATCCCATTGCAAGAAGCATGGTGCGTGTTACAGGTGTCAAAACCGTGAGTTTTATTTTCGATTTTCCTGGGTTTGTTTTGTCTTTGTCAAACACACTAGGTTGCAAAGAAACTGCAGAAGCCTAGCCTCTTCGCGTCTCCAGCTGTTTGTTGTCATTCACTTTCCTATTTCCTTCTATATCCTCGCGCTCCCTTTTCGCGTCGAATGCTCTTCCACCTACCACCCACAACAACAATATCTGGACGTCGACTACTGGACAACCAGCTTCGATCTCGACCAGATTAAAGACTCCTATTCCTCAAACTGTCTATTCCCCATTTGTAACGACAACAACTGGAACGACGTCTCGACATGACGCAAGCCGAGCAACACTTCCAACCTCAGGTTCGGGACACCACTAATGGCCCAAACCTCCATACCTATATCCCACGCGCCGATGGTTCTGTCTTGATTGGTGGCATCATCTATGTCCCACAATCAAATGTTGCTACCGCTGCTACTACGACGGTTGGACCAATGCCTACTTTTGGAGCCCAGCCATTCATGGTTCCTCCCGGGGGTCCTGCTATCCCAACATTTAATGTACCTCTTATCCCTCAAAATTGCCCATACCTATGTTATTCTTCAAAGTACTCTTACTAGATTTACTACCCAGCAAGACTCTTTTCTTCTGCTTGTAGTACCAACTTTGGTCCGGTCACAACTAACATCTCCATCACAGGTTGCCGCACCGCCAATTTCGTACCCTCAACCCATGGCTGCCCCTTTCCAGTACCCACCTTATCAGCCTTACCCCCAATACATGATCCAGCCTCAGCCTTCTACAACTGGCCTCCCTACTTTCCACATCAGCCAGCCAGCCTACAACACCATCGGCCTCACCGGTAGCGACGTCCTCCAGCAACAGCTTGCCACAGCGCAAGGCCTTGAGATGAACACGAAGCAGGAGATGAAACCCTCCGACGATGATCCTATGCGCATGTACTGGGTCCGTGAACTTGACGGCACGTATACGCAGAGGAACCGCTTGACGATTGACATTGGTGACATTGGTGACTGTCGCTGGTATGCGCAAGATGGCGTGTTCTATGCCGTTAGATTGCCATCTTAGAGGAGGCACCTGAGGTGAGTGAGCCTTGCTCTAAATCTAATGGGGCCAGCTGAGCATTTTCTGACGACTCTGGATATTGAAGGCAAACATAAGCATAGGTACCCCATCTCGCAACCATACAAAGAAAGGTTTACAACCTCTCGATGATGTGATGAAGGGGAGGAGACTGGTCAATTGACGGATCGTTTGACAAGGGCATTACAAAAATTGCATTGCCTTTGGATTGCTCCAGAATCAATGTGAAGCAGAAGATAAACTGACTTTGGGAATTGCACTTGCAAATGGCTTTAGCAGTGGAGGGGCCCGACTTAGACGATTCAATGAAAGTGCACTCTTCCAACTCAGGACAAACTTATGCTGGCAAGTATTGTGATACCTGCTTGGATGTTTCCCTTCTCTCTTCAGTCTTCAGAAGAATACAACAGAACACTATGTGGTACCGCTGCCAGCGCGTGGGCTACAGGACATGTACGATGACTAATCAACCTGCCCCTGAACCCCTGAAGCTGCTCCACACATTCATAAATCAAAGCCAGAGACCATTTCAACAGGATTAAAATCCTCATACATTGAATGTACTAACCTCACAATACTCGAAAGTATTAAAAGAGAAAATCAGTAGTACAATAGAATGTGATCAATTGTCAGGTCATACCCAGTCTCGAGGCATACCAGCCGCGATCTTAAGTGTAGGCATCGGAATTTTGGCATTATTCATATCATACAGAGTCATCAGCGGCCACGCTGTGATACGTGCCCGCAGTATCACCTCCACCCATCGTCATCGTTAGTCTTGGATTTTCATACATCGTCGTATAGTTCACGACCTCGCCCCTCAAGGACGCTGTACCATTTTCCCGCTTCCCAAAGATCGGAGCTGGATCGCACCAGAAATCCTTACAGTTCTGGACACAACCCGCCGAAAAGGGGTTTTGGTTGCGGCGTGACCGATTCCGATTCCCCTCATACCCGTTCTTTGCGGTCTCGACGAAGGTATCAACACCGAGGATCCTCTTCCATTGTGCAAAACAACCCCCCCTATGATGGTGGTGGTGATGTCCGTGGCCGCCAGGCGCATGAGTGGGTGGCAGTGCTGGATCGGGTCCAAGGCCACTGTCTCCAAGCTGAGCTCCAGCTCGGGATGTTGTACCAGTTGTGAGGGCTGATGTGATCGATTGCGAAACTTTGCCGCCATGGCCATGACTTGCCCGCATATTCTCCCACGTTGTCATTGCCCTCGAAATCTGAACTAGCTGCACAAAGAGCAGCATAGTGACCCATGTCAGTTGCAAAGTTGACCATATCACTAGGACGAGAGTGAAAGGGTCCGCATTCACAATGCGACACAAGCCCTCTGCCAAGATATTGCATTCGTTGCTGCCTTTTTCTCCAAGCACCTCATAGTCTTCGAAAGTAAGTTGCTATTCAATTTCTGATAATGGGAACTTACATGATATGGTTAACCTCACAAGGACAATAAGCCCGGTTGCTAGAGTCACTAGGTAGAGAAAAAAGTGGCGGTGATTGTTAACACCAATACAATTGTAGACCCAAGGACAGTGACTGATGTGCCGAGTTAGCAACTGCCTTGTTCTAGGGCTATAGTTGACTTACTGATCATGCTTTGCTACACAGCGCTTACACTTCTTGCAATGCTTGCTTCTCAACGGCATGCGAACCATGCATGGCACACAAAAGTTTTGGTCGTCAAACTTCCAGAGACTCAGGAGCTCATCGATCACTGCTTTCTGCTCGGATAAGCCCCCGAGCTTTGGGACATAACCAGGTTCGTAAAACATCGTACAAAAGTAGAAGTAAGTACAGAGGCTGCAAAGTACAGAAAAGGCAATATTGGAGATAATGTGTGATGAAAAGGTCACTGCGTTTAGTTAGTAAAACCCCTTGTTGAAATTGGTACTTTTTCTGACCTGGAAGGATGTGGGTTAGGTAACGAACTTCCACGAGAAACAAGGTTCCCGCAAATATTCCTGCAAGCCAAGGCTACTAAATCAGCACAGTTTGATCATTATATAATCCTTTCAAAACTTACCGTATTGTGTAGATGTTTCATATCGGATGGAGCATACTCGATAGCTTGTTGAGCAACCCACTGAAGAGAATAACCTGCAAACAAGGCAAGAGGTACTCCAGCAAAAATAACCATATGACTGACAATCATGATCATGACCCAGATGATAAAAAGTGGCCAAAGGAAGTAGAACTTGGTCATAAAGCCCCGCTTGTCTTTTAACAGCCGCGACGCCAGTGGAATACTAGGGACTATTGGCATCCCGTCCTCATCATAGCCGCATTCTTTCAACGCCCTGTGCCATATTCTCTCTGTTCTCATTTCCTCTGCAGTTATAGCTGGGGTCTTCCCGTTGGAAGTTTCGGCAAATCGATCAGCACCATATTCGATCAATTTCTGTATGCAGCCTTGCGACCCCTTTACAAGAGCCCAATGTAGTGCCGTAAATCCTGTCTCGTCTGTAGCATGGACATCTGCGCCCCATCTCAGAAAAAGGTCCACACAGGCAGGGAAACCTTTATATGCAGCCCACATCAGACATGTATGCCCATGGCTATCTGTGATATCGACTGATACATTCTGGTGAAGTAGAAGAACAAGGAGGAAGATATTGCCTTCGAAAGTCGCGAGGTGAAGGATATTGTAGCCTTGGACATCCGTCAAGAGCAAATCGGCGCCATGTTGGATCAGAAGGTTAACGGTATAGTAATGGCATCTCTGCGCAGCCCACATTATAGGAGTAGCAACCGACTCTCCTCCCTTTTTGTTCACATCGGCCCCTGCTCTCAGAAGAAAGTCGCACATCGCATATTGGTTGTTGATAGCGGCCCACTACAGGAAGAGTTAATAGACTGGTCCAGATAGGCAACACTGGGACAAATACATGTAATGGGGTTATCCCTTCTTCGTCGCAATACTGAGCATCGAATTTTCCAAGAGCATACAGCCTCTCTATGCCAGCGATGTCGCCCACACGAGCAAGCTGCATGATATCCTCCTCTGGCGGTGGCCCGGATGGAGGTATTTCTGCCAATTCGACATGGTCATCATCGCTCAGCTTTGGCGCTGCAGCCGTCGTCTTTCCATTCGGGATCATTGTACGAGTCGGATTCGAATTGGACTTCGGGTCCACGCGAGACATGTCAGCGGCGCTGGGGGTTTCCTCGATCGCGCTGTTGAAGATCGAACGATTGCAAGAACTGTTCTAGGAATACATGTCGAAGTGAACGATGAGATAAAAGACGCGCGTTGGAAGCTGAACAGATCAGTAGGGGGGTGGAAATTGGTTTTCAGCTAGGTATTGGCCTGATTATGAATTTATGGGGGTACGATTGACGATTGACGAGGCTGAGCCTACTTTTCGCTACGGCATCGTTGCAGGGGTCATCAGGGATGATAGCCACATGAAATAAAGTCTGGTCCCAACCCTGCTTCAACTTGCCAAGACTCGCTCTCGCGCCCATTGTGATGGAGAATCAGACAGTTGCGTCCAGCGTACAAGACTGGGTGCAAGCTGTCATTAGCCCATCATCTCCTCTGGGCCTCATTCTCGCCGTCCTCCTCGTCCTGACAATCCCTATCGCTCTTCACAGATCTGTCTTCAAAGCGAGTGGTCTGACTGTATTACCCTCCATTCTTCTCCTCGGCCCAAGTGGTTCTGGGAAGACAGCACTTCTTACTCTGGTGAGTTGCAGCGTGGGCTTGGTCTTGCTGAATCTAACATGATCACAGTTTGAGCGTGGAACGAACGCCGCAACTCACACGTCCCAGTCCCCAATCGCCGTTGAATGCTCACTACCAGTTGGGACTACAGCTGCGTCCGACAAATACCGCTCCACCTATGATCCTACGAATCAGACGCACAAGAAGTTCCTTTTGATTGATACCCCAGGGCATGGCAAACTACGGCACCATGCGCTACAGAACATCACGAATCCAAAGAACCTTAAGGGTATCATATTCCTAGTGGATGCCGCAACCATGTCAGCGGGGAATGGGGGGTTGAGACAGACGGCAGACTATCTCCATGATGTATTACTTGTCTTGCAGAAGAGAATGACTGGAGGGAAGGCTATGAAGGCGCTGAAGGAAGTATCAGTTTTGATAGCGGCAAACAAGATGGACCTCTTCACAGCACTGCCAGCAGCGCTGGTCAAGAAAAGTCTCGAGTCAGAAATCACTAAAGTTAGGGCTTCGAGATCTAAGGGTTTACTGGATTCGGGTATCGGGATGGGCGAGGATGTGGACGACGACAAGGACGATTGGCTAGGAGAGACGGGGTCCAGTGAGTTCAAGTTTTCTCAGATGGAAGAGTTCGATATTACCGTTGAGGTTGCAGGGGGTAATGTTACGGGAGGCGATGGACCAGGTGTTGACAAGTGGTGGAAATGGGTTTCAGAGAGGCTGTAGCAAGTCCATGAAAACAAGAGGCATGTCCCAAAACCTTGATCACAAGTCTATACATCGATTACAAGTGCTATCTCACACGTAGAACTGTAAGTATCGGAACATGCGATTTCAAACACTCTGGTCTTCTCGATCACTGACTAGGTAGGTAAAAGGGGCCTCGGATTCAACCGGTCTAGGCACTTTTTCAAATATCTCCAGTTACTGAAATAAAATCGGTAGCTACTATTCATCTACTCATATCCACTACATGTCTCTTATGTCTGTTAGCTGCAACATATTTCATTTCAACATTTTGGGATTGGGCTTGAAGTATTCATTTGCCCCCCCCCCCCCCCCCCCCCCCCCCCC